>NC_081193.1:41533778-41713778 GCF_902713425.1 Acipenser ruthenus | reverse complement strand
AGATCCAGTACAAAAAAAAAAAAAAAAAAACACAAACATGAACAAAAATGCAGTTTTCAAAATGTACGATTAGTAAAGTGGAGGAAAAGAGTTTATGGCGGAACCTTGTTAGTAATAAAATGAGCATCTTCTTGTTTAAAAATAAAAAACAAATTCAGAGAATATAAAACCTACATGATACATTACATAACAGCAACAGCTGGGTAGACACCTATGCAATTTTAAGATGCAAGTATCATCCCAATCACACAAATTGTATGAGCTCCTGCAAGAGAACTTTTAGTACTCTTATATCTTCAATTACACTTATATCAGCAGCTGATAAGAAACAGGTGAACATTTTTTAAACTTATATTGCTTGATAAGTTAGAGAAAAGTAACACTTACTGACTTACAAACCATCACAAAAACAAATACATCTGAAGCAGACGAGAAGAACCTGCTTGTGTTATTTCAGAATGACAATTAAAACTTGTCAGAATGAAGGCTTATTTTAAAACCTAATACGTGCATAACATTGTGACATTAACAAAGAGTAGGAACATGGAAAACATGGCATTCCCGATACCCTGTAAGAACAATTCTATAATTGATCATTTAGAGTTTATCTGGGTTGATTAGTTCCTCAAACAAATATTTAATTGACGTGTTACAAGAGCGAGGATTTACTAGGAACACACATACACACTAGACACAAGGAATGTTTAATCAATAGTAGTATTTTATTAAGTAACAAATATTTAAACACAAATCAGAAAAGTCAGAAAGTAAATCTCTTAGTTCTAAGCACAAAACAGTCCAAGCACTAACTCTGAACTCAAACAACTAGAAGGGCCAGTGAAATATGAAACTTTAACACACACACAGCCTAAACTGAAATGATGCAGGCAATCCTAGAATATATCACATTAAGCTTATTAATGGTATATAGATTAAGGATATAGGAAGTTTACTTTTAAAATAATTTCTTCATACAACAATATGAGGTAGATTACTTAGTTACTTCATCAAGTTTCACTAAGTTATTTCACACGCAGTGTGCAAACTAAATAATTAATAGTTAAATTCTATGTGAATGTGTTACAATTAATCAATTTAATTTCATAAAGGGAAAATGCAACTGGAGTTATACTCAACGGTTCCTTGAAGCTTAGACTTTTGGTTGGCTAGTCTGGAAACCCAACCTGTTGAAGTGTCCAGTAAAAAAGCTCTCCTCTCAGCAATGAAGTTTTCAATCCCGATAGAAATCAGAAATTCAATCCCTGATTAGGATCAACAAACAGCTGCAACAAAGTCTTCAATCCTCAAACAGGATCCACAACAGCGCCTGCCCACTCTGTCCTCTTCACCGAATCTTTAGCTACGTAGGTAGCAGGGCAGGTTTTTTTTGGATACTGTGGCTTAGCAATACAGCTGACCCAGACTTGTTTGTCTGATAACGGTCTCTGTTTTACAGCAGTCCTCCAGCTGGGCCTCAATCTCATCACATTTGGTCTTAAACTCCCTTGCAGCTTGCTTTCTCTTCTTGGGTCTTGTTGTCAGGCAGAGTCCCGGAGTCGCAGCTTCGTTTACCAATGTGACAGCAAAATGGAGTGCAAAATGTTTAGTTTTGCTTGGATATTTATAGTCTTTTCACTCTGCTAAGTAGCCACTTTCATTAGGTCATTTGTGTATCCTGCCTCTTTAAAAGTCACAGTCCTTTGATGTGTTAATGTCATTTTTACTTACTTACATCAAAACGCTTGTTGTTGCAGTTCTGAATTATCTGTACATAATTCAACTGTCCTTTCAGCCTAATCCAGTCCAGACGCCACCTAGGTCCGGTCACCTAGTTCAGTGGTCACAGTTAAGTATGTCTGCAGGGAAGGTGCCCTTTTTCTCAAGACACAGCAGTTTGCCCTTAATTAGTCCAGTTACATTTCTAATACATGTTCAGGTATTAATATCATATTCAGGGAATATGCACCACAACCCTGTACACATTTTTATATGCTTAACAATATAACTTAATTTCATTTTTGAAACTGAAAAAGGCATGAAATATTAGTACATGGAGTAGCAGCCATGCATCCAGGCACTTAT
Organism: Acipenser ruthenus; assembly: GCF_902713425.1. Lineage (NCBI taxonomy): Eukaryota > Metazoa > Chordata > Actinopteri > Acipenseriformes > Acipenseridae > Acipenser > Acipenser ruthenus. The sequence continues at coordinate 41,711,696 of NC_081193.1, read as the reverse complement.
CATATTTATTGGTTTCTAGTGCAAACATGCTGGAAATAATAATACAGTAATTTGGTCTTCTATTTTGTCATTGTAGCTTCCTTTTAATAATCTTTTCCCACTTAGCCTCTACTTTTCGCTTTGATAACTAGAAATAAAATAATGCATAAATCCAAAAGTAATACAGTATAGGAAATAAACAATAATTCTGGAAAGCCCTGTAACTAAGTATATTGAACCACAACAATGGTGAAAGTCTTTGTTGGGCTTTACAGAATGGAGGTGATTGTAGTTTTAAATGGACCTATTCTATGCGAGATGTCTTTGCAAACAGTGTGTTACTTTTTGTGATAGACTAAATAATACATCAAAACAAACAACAAACTAAAATCTCAAACCTCATTGCTCTGGTTTAGCTCAGGCCACGTCTGATTTAATGACGGCATGGACGGCGATTTACTGGGAGGCGCTTCTACTGGGGAGCTTGAATAGCCCACTTCAGCAGTCTGGTCAACAACTTCTAAAAGTCAAGAGGAAAATACATTTGTTATTCATGGAACATGCTTTGTTAATTCATTTTCAATGCTTAACCAAATAGCATACAGAAATGGGTTGCTTCTCAACAATCTGCCGTACTAATCATTAACAATAACAATAATGCAGCGATTTCAAGGCTAGGATTTATTGTAAATCTTCTACCTTACATACAAACACTATGGAAATTTCCAGTTTATGACACATCTGTTGTCCTCCCATGAAATACATGGTTAACATTCAGAGTGTGTTCACGATCAAATTCCATTCTGTGCTATTCTATTTGGTTAAATTATATGCTGGATTACTTAAGCACTAAATTAAGCACTAGATTCTGACATTTTTTTTTTTTTAAGTTTAAAACAGTTTGCTATATTTTACAATTTTATGGTACCAATAAAAAAAAATACGCCGACATTAAAGTTCACAAATAGAAAATGCCAACCTTTAATTTCAGAAATGTGCGCATGTGTAATAAAGCTATTTTTTTTCACGGTCTAGCAATTTCCTGTAACACCATAACTATATACCCTATAATGGGAAATTTTGGCAGGAAATTTTGGCAGGAAATTTATTTTGGCTTTATTGGTGGTTTTGATTGGATTGCCAATAATACCTCCACCAATCAGAGGGTTGCATACAGTGAGTGATCCCGCCCTCTGACAGTTTGGTATGCAGCACAGATTAAACAAGTGCTAGGCAAGGGAAAGAATGTGTCAGGTGTCAAAGTGGATATGAGAATGGCAGTGATGAAGCCAATGTGTTTGAAAACATTAAAAGTAGACTGGACATTTCCATTAATGGATTTTAAAAAATTAGGAATTTATGATCAGGCTCATTAAATCAGACAGTAAAGCAGGTAGACAGTAGCAGAGCTGCATACAGAAACTCAGTTAAATTATGAGCACCCCTAAGCAATTTGAAAGTGATATCTCTTCTACTTTAGAAGGAACATGCACTTAAAAATCACTTGGGAATTTGACAATTTTCCAATTTTAAGGCCCCCAGCAACACAGAAATACTAAAGCGGTGGTACTTATTTTGCATGAATTCTACAGAAGACCTACCTGGCTATCTGTACACTCATAGGGCTACTGACATTCTAAACATCATTTTTAGATCCTCAAAATCACTCCAGAATGAGATGCGTTTCAAGTATGAATACCCTCCCCCCCTTTGTGTATCTCAGCAAATCTTTATCATTGAGCTTAAATATTTGGCCTGGTTTCATACCTGACTTGTATCTTCCACTACACAAAATATAAGCTAAATCAAAATCCTGAGGCAAGGATTTTCCTGGTTTTTGGTTGATTTGACACAGAATTACCCAAATGCCTATCGTTAAAGTTGACTGCAGTTAGTAATTCTTTCCAATTACCGGTACCTTAAAATTAAGGGCCATATAAGAACAAAAGATATTGTAACACATTTTTTGGAAGGCCTTCTTTGTTGTTCTCCAAGTTGCTGCAGTGACATCTGTAGGTGCTATAGCAAGTTACTGTAAATGGGATAGTGTTTTAGCAGTCAGATTTCATTAAGTAAACATGTATTTGAATGTTTTTTAAATTAAAAGTATAAATGCAAAAATGTGTGGCATTTTTCTTTGTAAACGTTCTAAGTGAAAAACAATCCACCAAGGTGCCAAATCCGCCGAACTTAATGCTAGCCAAAATTTCCCATTATATGGTATAGTGAATCCTGTATGCTTTTATTACTATTCTGTTAACACAAACCATTAAAATATGCTTTTACCTGCAGAGTCATCCAGATCGATAAGTTTTGGCATGAGGCTTTCTGGCAGCTTTTCTGGTAGGTCATAACCATTCTTTCTGGCTACTACAAGATGAAATGCAGCGCAGAACTCGTCTAGTGTTAATGCGCCATCTTTATCAAAGTCTGAAAGCTCCCTGAAATACACAGTACAAACATTAATGCAATATCTTAAAAACCAATAGACATTAGAAAGTATAGCCTAGTTTTAACATGCTAATATTACTTGAATCGGTGGCACCAAAGCTACTTAAAATAAGCATGGCCACCAGTATTTGTTACAAGTAAATTACAGCACAATTGTTTACAGTACCCAATCTATTTTCTCAAATCACATGGCATTCTACCATAACAGTTAAGCTTAATAATACAGTATACGTTAGTAAACTTCATAAAAGTATTCCTCCTGGCCAAACACTTCCTTTATCCAACCATGAACCAAACCACATAAAAATACAGCAATGATACAAATGTGAAGCCAATCAAAGTGTTTTGTCTTAATCATCTGTGAAATCAATAATTTACATAACAGCCATATAATGTCAGAGGTTGTTTTAAGTCAACACCACTTTTTAAGTTTCTGCCAAAACAAGCAGGAGCTTTTCCTAAGGTATTAGTGGCTTTGGAGATTAATGTAAGAATGGAGTATTACTGATCTGTATAGTACAATTAATTTTTAAGTATACCTCTGCTTTGCACCCAGTTTACAAAAACAAAAGCATCCCATGGAGTATAATCAAAAGGGCACGTCATACCAGGTTGAATGGTTTGTAAACATGAAGTAAAATAGAAATGTGAAAATGTGGCACTCAAACATTTAATGTTCAGCTGTAAAGGACGTTATAGAGAGATACCAACTATAAAGACCATATGTTAATGTGTGTGGTCTGTATGATATGGCCCAAGTTTAAAGCAATGCGGCAGTGAAATAGTTATTTTCCAGACAGCACTGGTAATGGAACTTAAGGTAAGTATCCTGGATTTAACAGGGTGTATAATTTTTATATTTAGGAGGACTCTGATTTCAAAACTAGTTAAGGATGTTAGAAGCCTATGGCATTCTGAGTATTTAGAAGTTAATCTGATCACACATTCAGAGCACAGCTTCAAAAGTAAATATTTTAACCCCAAAATGTAAAGTGAATAATGTTGATAAAGTCTGACAAAGTCATATAAACTTGTAATAATGGGTTTAACAAAGGTATGATTTTGAGCTGTCAAAATAATAGTTAATTGTATTAAACAAATAATTATGGGGGAACAAAGCATGCTTCTCTGTCAACGCCAATACAATCCAAATAATAAAACATATAACAGTCTCATGACCTTTAATTCATTAAGGACATTCTCCTGACAAATGACAAAAGTAGCGACACACTTGGAGCAACAATCAAACTTCATTTTCTAGTGTTAATCTTGTTTTGTGTACAACTAGTACCTGAAAATATAATTGGGCTCAAGTGTTATACAGCGGATGCAGTAGTTTTGCTTGATGTCATCAAGAAAGAAAAAAAAATGCAAACATCAGGTAACGACGAAGACCAAAATGAAGCGATTAAAAGCCAAGTGACAAAACAGTCACTTGGAACAGAACTGAAACCTCCCTTCATCTCCCCTGTAATGCCAACCCCATGACGTTTACGTTTGTGTTCTTCCTCTGCGCAGGACACAAAGTTTATTGGGCGACTGATTTTACTGAAACGTTGCATCTTTGAAGTAAGTGTAAAGTCATTTACAAAAATCTGGAGATTTATACCGGGTTGCAGGGGCCGGTTGTACTAACGTGATCAAAAAATAGGCCACGTTTTACCAAACATTTTAAAACTATTTAACGTAATATGTTGTTTAAAACATAACACAATATATTCATAATACAGTTGAGTTCTTACCTATAAACAACAGTAACACATTTAAAGTTTGTGACTTGATGTCTGTAGCTTGGTGTTGTTTACATTATCGTCATCATATTTTAAGTGATTGTAAGCTGAAATTACATTTTTAAAACACTCTTTTCTTATAGCAATACAGTACTATAGTACCATTCTAATGGCAAAACATTCACAGGCGGCTCTGACAAACCAGATATTCTAATCCATCGATACAAAGCCCCCCAGCTTCCTTGAAAAAATCTGCGTTTCCCTGGTTTCTTTTGCATTTGTTATGCTCTCATTAGTATCCAACCTGGTAGATTCAGCGTCCTTCAGTTCTGGCAGATTCTACTGTACTTGCTGAAGCGGTTTTCTCCCACTGCCAATTAAAAAAAAAATTTAGCCACCTGGCTAACAATTTCATCCCGAGGGCTACAGTGAAATGTACTGTCTTTAAATTGGGACTTTAGTGCAGTTCGTGCGAGTACATTAATTATTGTAGGTAGTAATTCATAGTTATTTAAACCACTCACAGGCTGCAACCTTCAACTCCACAAACCAGCCAGCATTTTTTACAAATAGCAAAACATGTAATGAACAATAAAATAAACATTTTATTTGTGTCATCGGTGCCAACTTCAGACAGAGCTTCGTGGTCGGCAAGGTGACACTGCTGATAATTTTTCCTGTCATCCTGTCTGGTGTGTCAGTTTTTCAGCACACAAACAGGTGACTGATCGAGCTGTAGGAGCGTTTACTAAAGGTTCAAAAGGTACTAGTACCACAATTTTGTTAGATTCTAACCCTGTATTATTATAACTGCAGTTTTTAACTGTAGTATTTTATAGTACTTGAAATGTTAGCGTAAATGCTGTTTTCTTGTGTTAATTTGGCTACTGTAACTCGGCATATTACTCAGTAAACTGTGCGAGTACATGCTGTAGACAAGGGGAGTTTATCGGCTTCAATTCCCCATTCATCCTGGAAAGTCCTTTTTGTTTCTCTTTCGGTTATTTTTTTGTGTGTATACAGTGATTTTCTGTTTATGTGTATGGGTATACAAATATACAAAATTAGCCACTGCAATATTTTACAATATAAATATAAATATATATATATATATATATATATATATATATATATATATATATATATATATATATATACACACACACACACACAGAGCATCGAAATAAACTTATCACTATTAAAACACATTTAGTTTAGAAAAAAATAAGGTATATAAATGATTGACATTGACAAAATGTTTTAGGTTTCTTTTTAATCACCCAAGCATTCATCCTTGACCATGACATGCTTGAGTGACTATGACAGAAGCATATGAACTTAATCACCTAATTAGTGAGACAGTTGATTGGACACTGGATATGGAGTGATTTCAGCTGTTCAATTGCAGGCTTGAATAAAAGCAACAAAGAAAGCTTATCCAGGCACTACAAGAGGAATGGGCCAGGATTCCACAAGACAACATGCGAAACCTGGTGCAAAGCATGCGTCACAGATGTACTGCTTGTATTGCTTCCAACAGTGCCACACACGCTACTAGCCTGTAACTTTCACAGTATCCCCCATCCCCCCATAACTTGACAGTAAAATGTCAATTGTTATTCAGCAGAAAAAAAAAGTCACTGCACCTGCTCTTTCAATCACATTTAGTGAATTTTATCCTAATAGAAGTGATAAGTTTCTTTTGATGCTCAGTATAATATATATATATATATATATATATATATATATATATATATATATATATATATATATATATATATATAGTACTGTGCAAAAGTTTTAGGCAGGTGTGAAAAAATGCTGTAAAGTAAGAATGCTTTCAAAAATAGACATGTTAATAGATTATATTTATCAATTAACTAAATGCAAAGTGAGTGAACAGAAGAAAAATCTAAATCAAATCCATATTTGGTGTGACCACCCGTTGCCTTCAAAACTACTTTATCCTGTCTCAAAGACAACTGCATTTTAATATTTCATTGCAGTGGAATTACACTGAACGCACAACTTCATAAGTTTACTCATCTTTCTGACCATTAGCTGTTTGCTACGGATTCCAGGGGCGGTTTCAGTCTGAATGTTTACAAATCAATGGCTCGGGAGGGTGGGAATAAGGAAATTCATAAAGAAAAACAGCTATTTTGTTAACAGTGAAGCAGTATAGATGTGACATGTTCATATTCCGAAGATAGATAACTTTAACCACTTTTTTTTCCCCACTATATTTTTTCCCCGCGTACAAGCGTCTGGGTCAAGGGGAGGTCAGTCAAGAGTCTGAAAGCTTGTGTTTAACATTCAAAATGACTAATGGTATTGAGATAATTCATTAAAATTTTTTAATTAGAACAGTGGTTTTGTGTTTCTACTTAGCAACATGACCCGAATGCAGTAGATACTGAAAAAAATAACCGGGTTGTCGATAGTTAAGTTTGTGTGAGCCATAACCGTGGCTGTAGTAATCCCATTGGTATATTATTGTTGTATTAGTCGCTGTCCCCTTTTTAGGGCTCCCAAAACATGCCTAGAAAATCAACTTACACAACGTTTTTTACAGTAACTATTTATCTTAAGCTATATAATTCAGCTTTAATTGCAACCTACTTAGGGCAGCAGTGTGGAGTAGTGGTTAGGGCTCTGGACTCTTGACCGGAGGGTCGTGGGTTAAATCCCAGGTGGGGGACACTGCTGCTGTAACCCTGAGCAAGGTACTTTACTTAGACTGCTCCAGTAAAAACCCAACTGTATAAATGGGTAATTGTATGTAAAAATAATGTGTAAAAAAGAATGTAATTGTATGTAAAGATAATGTGAGATCTTGTAACAATTGTAAGTCGCCCTGGATAAGGGCGTCTGCTAAGAAATAAATATTTTTTTATTTTATTTTATTTTATTTTTTAACCACCTTTCTAGACCACTTGATTTTTTTTTTTTTTTTTTTTAAGGGGGTTGGGGGGTGTGTTGGTGACAGACCAAGATTTTCACACATCTATGGCAGACAGCTATGCCACTGACCTAGACTTAAGGGCTATTCACAGCTGGAGCTAAGCAAACGACACGAATACAGCACGAGTACATAAAAAAAAAAAACCTTAGCTAATCATGAAAAGAAAATACTGTCTGCTTTTGCTCCTTTTGTGGAGACGAAAAAAAAATACAACAAATAAATAGTCTGGGTACACCACACAGTAAAAAAAATGACATTTAACAGTGAATGTTTATATGTGATCTGGTTTAACACGTAAATGAATACATCTACACATATTTCTTTGTAAATACTGAGAAAATTAGTTTAATATACTTTTTTATTGATTTTCAGTTTAAATAAAATCTTCAGTTAGTGTGTGAATGTGATTATTATTATTGGTCAACATTATTTAAACAAAGAAGCGTCATTTTACAGAAATACGAAACCAGTGTGTGGTGCTCCCCGTCACTGACTAAAATTAAGGTGAAATAAAGAGATAGACATACCATCAATTTCCAATTGATCTGTTATTTCTTACCATATGGCATCTTTCTTTTTATTGTCTTTATAACCACTGACACTGGCATCATAAAGAACATTATTTTTTCTTATATCGACTTTAATAATTAAATTCTCATTGATGTCCATCTCTCATTTCTGTGTTAATTTCTGCGTGAACGAGGCAGTGACCACCTGACAGTCTCTCCTTCGCCCGAGTAATGACGCGTTGTGTACAGAAACATAGAAGGCTCGCGCAGACAAACTGTCAGTTTGAGACAACAAGGCAATTCTATCTTTGGAGTAAGGGGGGAGTTTGCGTAGCAGCTACAGGAATATAGAATGGTAACGTACACCTCTTCATGATGACCCCCACCCCCCCCTATCATGTATAAAGGGTTTCGCAGCCTCGCAAACAATAACAAACATGCACGTGAGAATCCATTGCACGGCCATGAGACTCTCAACATTGTGAAAAACCGTGAGTTTCACGGATAAACCTTGAGACTTGACATGCATGATCATGTATGAAATTAAGTAGTAAGTCCATTTCATACTTTTTCTTTTTATAGAGGATTATACAGACAGGATCGCACGGCTATTCCACAGCCGACCGTGGACGGGAGCGGCGCACAATTGGCCGAGCGTCGCCCAATATTTTTGTATGAAACCCACGATCAGACTTAGACTAGAAAACCACAGCATACACTTGTGTACCGAGTATGAAGGCAATATCTCAAAGCGTGGTGGCCTTCTTAGGCCGCAGGTAAAAGTGAAGGATGCCCGCAACACTGAAAATTTGATGTTACTAACTTAAAAACTTATTTGGATATTAGCAGTAGTAGTTGCGAGAGGAAAGCTGGCAAGTTGACTAACTCATATCAACTCCCTTAAACTAAATTTGGCAGTCTATTGAGTAGTGGTTCTAAACAGATTTGGCTATATACTTTTTAGCAACAGGCATATTCATAGCCATAAGAGAACCCACTCATTTTACCAGCAGCATGTATACTTTTTAAACAGAATATACTGAAACCTAGATAAGGTAATAATTTTAACCAATCATACTTACCAAATGTGAGAAAGCTCAAGAATAGGAAGTTTTGATTTTGTAAAGAATTCTTTTGCTGCAGATCCTGGTGAGATGAACAAATAAATAAATAAATAAATAAATAAATACAAACAAGTATGTCAGTGACATTCATCCCTAGCCACAGGTATAAATTAAAAATGTAAAGCTCTCATGAAAAAGTATATACAGTATTCCTTTGAATTGAAGACACTGCCCAAATTTCCCACCCTCATCTTGAGAAAAAAATAAAAAATAAAATAAAAATGCATTTACTCATATAAGAAACGACATATGGAAGCAGTTTACAGCCATCTGCTGTCGCACAAAGCATTACAGTTATGCGCTGCTTCACATTTCCAGCTGTGATTACTCGCACATGTTTTTCTCCCTTTTTGTGAACTGTGGTACTGCTTGGCAAGTTGAAAAATATGGGGGTCTGATTAGACCCGAGTCTAATAACAAAACACTGAAATTGTAAGTTTCTCTTTGAATTCCTCAGGAAGCTAATGATGCTTTGTGATAGGGAGGACCCTGTCGCTGGTTCAGCTGCGCTGCTGCTGTGGTAAACAGGAAGGCTTGCCTGGAGCTGAGCTGATCGGGAGGTCCCGACTGGCTGGGGGGCGTGCCCGGGGAGCCCATGCCTGTTAAAGAATGCAGCAGCGCCAGTTTGAGGCTACTGCACCACGGCCATAGCTATACAGACGGGCACTGGGCGAAAGCTTGCTTTGTTTACAACGAGGAGGAGAGCGTCCACTCCACAGGATAACTGGTTCACTTGATACATACAAAAGTATAAAGATGACAATTCTCTTGCAGGCATGTTTACTCACCTGGAATGAAACCATTTAAATCTGGCTGAATGGTTTTAAACTGGTTAATATAATACTGTCTTTGTTCATCAGTGATCTTCCATGGATCATCGTAACTACTAGATTGCCTTCGGATTTCATTTGCTGTTGCAGCAGAGGCCACAGTTTGTACCGTTGTGCTCTCCTAAATAGTTGTACAGAAATATTTGTTTTAATAAAAATAAATTTATATATATATATATATATATATATATATATATATATATATATATATATATATATATATACACACACACACATATATATATAATCATCCTACCTGAAACAATATGGTATCTTCGTTTTTCTTTTTGAAAAACACTATAGAACACTAGTATTTGAAGCCATCAGATAATATTCCTTAACGAATAGAAAGACGACCAGCGTTGAATTGACAACAGAACTGGCAGAAGGCACAGGTGTCGTTGTCCATCAAATGAACAGTACGCAGGTCACTCTTGAAATCAGGACTAAAAGGATGTGTTGCAATAAGAATACCTCAGTTAAGAAAGGGGAACACGACTAAAAGGCTAAACTATACACAAGAACACAGAAATTGGACTATGGAACAATGGTCAAAAGGTGCCTTGGACTGCTGCTGGATGGACAATCAATCAAACAAACATGTGCCTTCTGCCAGTTCTGTTGTCAATCCAATGCTTGTCTTCTTTCTATTCCTTAAGGATATTATCTTCAAGTATTGCTCATCCTTGTTAGACAGCTTTTTGGGTCTTTCAGTCCTGGGTTTGCCAATTACAGATGATGTTTCTGTGTACTTGCTGATTATGCTTCGGATACCAAACCTTGAAAATTGAGTGATGCGAGCTATTTCACTCAATGTTTTTCCTTCTTTACTCAAGTCAAGGTTGTTATACTAGTTGAAAACAGTAGTGGAGGATTTGAGTAAATTGTTGATGCTCATAATGCATCAGAGTAGAAAAATGCAACATGTCTAAGACTTTTGCACAGCAGTGTGTGTATACATGATATATAATTACAAAAATATCTATTAATCAAATGAACCTGTTAATCTTGGTTTTAATCACTTATTTAATTGATACAATTACTGCATCCATCTCATTTAAGGTTGTTTTATTACTGATATTATTAATAATCATCATCATCATCCAAAAACAACCCAGTATAAAAACCCTGTTTTGCTATTTCTGGATTCTCTAAGGTTTTTTATTTATTTACAATCCAGCATTGTTGTTAAATTGTTTGAACCAACTGCCAAATCACAATGGAGTCAGTTTATTACTCACCTTACTGCATTTACAATTATCAATTTCACTTACTCAAACTGATGTTTTTCATTGCTGTTTTATTAATAATAATAATAATAATAATAATAAATAATAAAATTTTAAATTATCTTTTATTAATAACTTGAAATTGCCTAAATAAAACAACACATTTACAGAGCAACGGTTCTATCCTCCATAATAATATCATTTAAAATAAATGTGGTTATGGATATAAAACAAAGCTACAATGTTAACAGGTCTGCAGTCCAACAGCAATGGTTATACTTATAGTATCGTACTCAGCTTGATTCATGGGTTTGCAGCAATCCTGAATTTCTAAAGGAGTACTCTGTCGAAACTGACAGGTTTCATTTGTTGTTTTATGTAGCAGAAATGTAGTGTATTTTGAGAAGTGAAAGCATGTTTAGCACGCAGGTGGTACAGCAGACTAGATGCACTTCTGTGATACTGGAACTCACTTTGACAGTAGATACAAGTAACCCTCGTTCTATCTAATGAACCATGAGAAAGTTTAAAAAATAAACATCCCATTCACAAGTCCTTAACTTTTTTTTTTTTTTTTTTTTAATTTAGTCGTTGCCAATCAGTTTTTTTTTTTTTTATTATTATTTTCTGCCCAATTATTTTTAGGCTCAGCTCACCGCTACCACCCCTGCGCTGACTCGGGAGGGGCGAAGATGAACACACGCTGTCCTCCGAGGCGTGTGCCGTCAACCGCCCGCTTCTTTACACACTGCGAACTCACCGTGCAGCCGCCTCAGAGCCACAGCGTCGGAGGACAACGCAGCTCTGGGCAGCTTACAGGCAAGCCCGCAGGCGCCCGGCCAGACTACAGGGGTCGCTGGTGCACGGTGAGCCGAGGACACCCTGGCCGACCTAACCCTCCCTCCCCCCGGGCGACGCTCGGCCAATTGAGCGACGCCCCCTCGAAGCTCCCGTCCACAGTCGGCTGTGGAATAGCCTGGACTCGAACCGACGACGTCCAGGCTATAGAGCGCATCCTGCACTCTAGCGAGTGCTTTTACTGGATGCGCCACTCGGGAGCCCACAAGTCCTTAACTTTGAGTGCTTTGCTACATAATGGGGTTCCGTGACTAAGTTGATGACAACACTCATTCAATCCTGGCATGCACTAAAATGGTTCCGCGGGAAATGAATTACGGTATGCCAAGAGGGACAAGACAGGAGTGCGATTAACATGCGTTAATTAATCTCCCCAAAAATGTATGCACTAATCACAGAAGTTAACTGTGATTAATTGACAGCCCTAATATATCTTATCTATCTATATACACACACCGGATTCTGCCGAGTCAACGCCTAGGGGGCGTAAAGTTGTTGTTATGGCAAAAGTGTGTGTATGGGGGGGGGGGGGGGGGGGGGGTTGACTAGGGCAGAGGAGAAATTACAGGCATGGTTGCAGAGGGAGTATTTTTAACATTAGGTAGGTAGATTACGTTTACAATTAGGCATGCTTAAAATTCAAAGGTAGAGCGCAGTCACAATAAAGAATCAAGAAGTGCAGTTAAAATATTTATTGGCTAGTGAAATACAATTCAAAGTATGTCCACTGTTTTGTCATTTCCAATATTTTCACAAAACAAACAAACTTTAAAGCTAGTGTGCAGTGCAAAAGCACTTCATGAAAAAACACATACAATCACAGACAAAAGTATTTGGGAATTTTAAAAAAATGAGAAAAAACCCAAATTAATTGTTCTATTGAAAGATATAAATTAAAAGTAGAGATTCAACTTTATAATAATAATAATAAAAAAAACATTATTACATAACATGCATAAAACTAAAAATAACATGCAAAACCTAATTTCATACTTTGACAAAATTTGGGCACCCTTACATTAGTATTTTGTGTGCCCACCCTTTGTTTCCTTTACAGCTTCCAGTCTTCTTTTGCATTTTGAAACCAGTTCCAGGCATCTTTCCGGAGATATTTTTGCCCATTCTTCAACACATACAGCTTTGAGTATTGCAATCGACTTAGTTTTCCTTTTTACAACAGCAGCCTTCAAGTCAATCCACACCCTCGATGGGATTCAAGTCTGGGGACTGAGATGGCCAATCTGAAATCTTCCTTTTTTCATAAATTCCTTTGTAGACTTCACAGAATGCTTAGGGTCATTATCCTGCTGGAATACAAACATCCGTCCAATATGCCTTCCAGCAATGGGTAATAAATGAGAGTGCAAAAAAGTCTTTTGCAGCACTCATTGATCTTCTACAATACAAAGGTCGCCAGTGCCTGAAGAAGAAAAACAAGCCCATACCATCACACAACCTCCACTATGTTTAACACTGGGCATGATGAACTTTTCTTTAAATTCTTCTCCTCTCTTCCTCAAAACATATTGTTGCTTTGTTAGTGAAAAAAGTTATATTTTAGATTTGTCTAACCATAAATTTGTTTGAAGAAATCATCAGGCTTCTTCAAGTATTCAATGGAAAACAATCGCTTTCTTTTGGTGTATTGTTAAACAAAGGTTTGCATCTTGGTTTTCGCCCATGGACATTCATCTTGTTAAGATATCGCTGAATTGCTCGCTCGTGAATTTCTTGACCATCTTCTCTCAATTCTTGTGTCAAATATTTTGCAGTAATTCGAGGATTTTGCCGGGCTGCTTGAATGATTCGTCTTCCAGATTTTGCAGGAGCTAGTTGCAGTAGTTCCTGTTCCCGTTTGTCAATAATAGCCCACACAGAGTCTTTCTGCTATTTTTCTGGTAGTATCTCCTTTTTTGTTTAGTTGTATCACTGCCATTTTGAGATTGTTGCTGTACTATTTAGTTTTAACCATTTTTTTGTTGCTTTTCTGAATCACAAATTTCCAATTTATTTTGATGACTATTTATTCTATAATTATCATCAGGTGTTGGTTTTCAATCATGACAATTGTCAATAATTAGCAACGAATGGGTTTCATACGAAATATGTTGATTGCCCAAATACTTTTGTCAAAGTATGAAATTAGTTTTCATTTTATGCATGTTATGTAATCATTAATTGTTTTATTATAAAGCTGGATGTCTATTTATATCTTTCAATAAAACAATTAGAAATTATAGAAATCACTTTCTTTGTGGTTTTTCTCTTTTTTTAACTGACCAAATGCTTTTGTTTGCATCTGTATGCAAGTTAAAAAACACTAGAATAAAAGTTGCTCCATTTAAAAAATATATAAACACGTGAAATCTACGTAATCTCTGCAAGTAAGAAACTGCCCTGTCCAGTATGAAAACACAACACGAAATAATAAATTAACATCCAAAGTAGCACTTTAGCATTAAAATGTTCAATACAAAAAAAACGGTGCCCGAGTTATAAGCTCTTTCGGTGTCTAAGAAATATGGATTGTATCGTAACAGGAAAGCATAATCAATCAGACTGCAGTCTGTATCATCTGATCCGAGCCGAACTCCACATCTTGTTTATCTGAACCAAAGATAATCCTAACCTTAACCCTGAAAAATCTTTTATAGCAAATGTTGCTTTTCTGGATGAGTAAAAAAAAAGTTACAATTTCAATTAGGTTCTGCATTATCATATTGAAATTTCTAGCACCTTGTAGACAATACTAGCATAGCATCAAAGGGTATGAATAGTTTTGAATGAGCTTTTTTGGAGTTTTGCAAAAAAAACTTTCCACAAAAAATATTTTTCATATAATTATGTTTGAGAAATTTCTAGAAATTATAAATTTCCATTGGGGTATGTAAACTTTTGACTACAACTGCATATTTATTATTATTATTTTTTTTTTTTAATAAGGAAGTGGTAGTTAAAATGTCTCCACTAAGATGTCCAGTGATGTAATATTACTAAAATAAAGCTACCTGTCAGTTCAGTGTACAGTGATATTAAGTATGTAAGCAAATTCTTAACTTCCAAACAAACATAGGCGAATGTTAACAAACGATGTAGACTGTCACTACTGGTTTTGGAAACCTAACTACGACCAAACTACAGATAATGCAACTGCTCAAGACTTGTTAGCCATTATTTAAAAAAGCTAATAAGTCTGCTGAACCATGTGCTGCACTACCTGGAGTGATGCAGGGTGCATTGTTGGAAGTGTGCTGGAAGGGGGAGTAGCTGTAAAACTGACCCAGCTTTCTTGAAGAGGAGGAGGAGAGTGGGTGGGCCACATCCCATCACCAGTGACTTGTCCTTCCAGAGGAGAGCAAACAGAAAATGAAACATTAGACAACACACTGCCATTATTCGAACATATCCTGAATTTAAGTGACATATATCAGCGATATTAACCCTTTGCGGTCCTATGTCAGACCTGGTCCGACATTGCAATTATTCCTATCCTGTCCAATGTCGGAACCTGACCGACAACATAAAAAAACGGGTTTCTAGTCGTTTTTTCTCCGGAAAAAAGCCGAGAAAACAATTCAATGGCCGAGTGGGAGCGACAGGAGCCGAGACAAGCCGAAAAAAAAAAAAAAGGCGTATCTCATGCATTGTCATACTTGCTCCTGGCATCAGATAACAGCGGCCATAAGGAAACAAGCTGGCTGATACTGCATCAGCGCTCAGAGAATATCACGGACATTTGCAGAGCTTTTTTCAGATGTTATAGTAATAAAATAATGACTTGGATCGCATTATTGAGGCGTTTGGTGATAAAACGAGTGATCAGGAGATGATTGATCGGTATGTATGACTATTATTATTATTATTATTTATTTCTTAGCATATGTGAAAACTATAGCGAACGAAAGGGTGGGGCGGGGCTGGAGATGCCTAGTGAGTGCTTTGTTGATATGCAGGGCCTTTTAAACCCGTTTGAGTGTGGAAAAAAAATACTTTTAAACAGTGCGTCTAAAATTAACTGCGCGTGTGAAAATAAATTGGACCTGACGCGCCTGACACGCACTTAATAAATGGACTGCAAAGGGTTAAGGATGTGTTTTTTTTTTAGTTTTTTTAGTTTTTTCCAAATAAAAATCAACAGCTTTTTGATATGGTTGAAATGTCCTAAAATATCACTGCTGTAATTTGTAATTTCTATGCTGTATACTGTTTGGATCTTGCTATAGGGCAGTACAGTTAAGACTAAATGCACAGGGAAAAGGATTTTCCTACAAAAAAGGAACATACACTGAAAACAAAAATAAATAATGCAATATTTGCCACCAAATTCTGCTTTGAGCTCCTTGTATATTGCTTTTTGGTGGGGGTGGGTTACCACAATAAGTGCATGGTGATTAAATCAAATAACTTAAAGCAAAATGTACTAAGTAAATTAAGGTGTTTTTTTCATATTTTTTCTATAAATGTACATGATCTAAAACAAAGTAAAGCTCAAAAAATATTAATTTCTAAAAATCTATACATATAAACTAATTTCGATGGAAGTCATTAGAGCCACTGGCTTACAGCAGAACACAAAACCAGCCTTTTTTTTCTACATATATGCAGAACAATAAAGCTCATCTGTCATATACCTGATTGTGCTTCTCTGAAGGGTGTCCAGACTGTCCCAGTGGCTGCAGGCGGCCTTTCCGAATTTCCTCCACTGGGATGCCGTCTGTGCTTTGTCCAGGAGTGGGGAGAGGTTGGAGGAGACTGATGTGGGGAGACAACTGGAGATGTGGAATCAGGCTGTAGAGAGATAGAAGTATCAACATACAACTTAAATAATTAGAGAGCAGGGTGAATCAATATGGGCCTCTGAGGGAAAACAGCATCAAAGTAATCCTGGGAAATATTATATTTTTTGTCAATATGCTTTAATGTTTTTGACTGTAACCAAGCGAATGAAATAGAATGGTGGCTTGCTGCATTTTTTAGGGAATGGCAGGTGGACTTGCTTTTTATTCGGGTTAGAGAATAGCCTATTGATGACTGGTGTGTCAATATTTTCTGGACTAAGAGAGCACAACATGTATCTATCCACTACCTGTAGTTCTGCTGTAGGTGCACGAGGTTGAATCATTTCATGACTTCCAGAGACCTTCTTGACCGGTATTCTGCCAGGTGGAGGAATGACACCCGAGTATGTGCCTTGGTTTTCAGAATCTGAAGAGTACATTGTTGTGTGTCTAGATTCTTGTTCATTTTTTGCCACTACAAGTCTAGGCAGAGGGAGATCCTTCACTGTTAAGAAGAAAAAAACACACAACAATTAAATTATTTCTTCATATTAGGAGAAAAGAACTAGTAAAACTGTGAAAACGCCATCATAATGATTGTTATAAAAGTATTTTGAATATCAAGGCATAAGACAGTATGTGCCATTATTTTCTTTTGCAACAATTCATACCAGTCTTGCTACATAAGTCTTTATTCAGAATGAAGGTGGTGGTACAACGAGAGTATACTGCAGCAGGTTTGTCAAAAAAACATGCACATGGGTCAAAAATGGATTATGGATTACAACATTTCAACACCTACTGTAAGAACCAAATCAATGTTTTTTCTATATATTATGGAACAATTCACGTTACACTGCATTCATCCCTTGCACAACAAAGGTAATGGCACTCACCTGTGTTTAGGCTTTCTACCCGCAGCGGCAGTCCAGACTGTGCTACAGCTACAAGTTTTAATGCAATGTAGAACTGGCTACGCCCAAAATAGCCCAGTCTTTTTGCTCCACAAAGTTCTGTAATCTGAAAGACAAACACTTGAAATGTTATTGCAGAATTTAAAATAAATAAAGCATTTTCTAAAGATCTTCAAAAGGTATATTATTTTCTGTGCAATTCATTTCTAAGCACTTACTCGTCTGCTTAAAAATTAAACAACTAACAACATTTAGGCTACTGATCACTCTGGATTTTCTGTTGCTCATTTTGGACTTCACAAACAGACACTAACTGCTCTATAAATTACATACTTGCCAATTTGCATGATTACAAAATGTAGGTCTCTAGAGCAAGGGATTAGGGAATAGGATTTGTTACCCGTAAGTTATCCATACCGTAGGAATTATGAAAGAAATTTAACAGTGGAAAGGTACAGTAAACCCAATTTTGTTTTTTGCACTGAAATATCAACTAGAATACGATTTTTTTTTTTTTGAAAGCATTACAAGTGCTTCATCTAGCCAAAATATCAAAGGTCAAAATACAATACACCATTGTGTATTATACAATGTGTTTTTATTTATTTATGTATTTACTTTTTTAAGATAAGATTACACTCAGATTAGACAGCAGGGCATGAAGGTCATGAAGGGCAAGGCAATGTTGCCTTCGTTGGGCGTGAAGATTCAGTGGCACCAAGGAAGTTCTAGGGGGCAAAAAGGCAAAACATAAATCCAACCCAAGGGCACCAAGGCGATTTCATACTCATTCATAAAACAAAAAAGAAATAGAGAGAGCCTATTACGTTGATTAAATTTGAATTAAAAAATCTATGTTTTCTGAGTGATCCACATACTAATTGTTACAAAAATAAAATATAGGTCACGTTTCCATTGTAAAAATAAAACGGTATAAAAAAATCCAATTTAAAAACAAACTTTCATTATGAAAAAATACAAAGGGTAATTTGCCAAAAAATAAATATTCAGGGTATTTTTATTAAACTCGGTCACACACTACTTACTAATACATAGATTAGACTTGAGGCTTAGATGCCTTGGTGATACAACAGCACAAATAAGCGATAGTTAACAAAGATAGCAAACTGGCTGAAGATTTACTCATGGCTGGAGTTTAATAACGATAGTGGTCAAATTAGTTGTTCGGTCTGCAGCATCTGCACAACTGTATTTTGCAAACCGCTGTTACAAAACCTGTACAAACAACTTGGCTTTGAAAAAAAAAAATAATAGAAACTTCCATCAGGCAATGGAGAGTGCTCTGCATCACAATGATGAAAAGCTGGATGTAATAATAATAATAATATCTTTATTTTTATATAGCGCCTTTCATAGTGGACCACCATCACAAAGAGCTTTACAGAGGTAGGCTGTGAACTGTGCATTATATGGATAGTCACTTACAATAGGACATTGATTTAACATCTCATCTGCAGGATGGAGCACAAGGAGGTTAAGTGACTTGCTCAGGGTCACGCAGTGAGTCAGTCAGTGGCAGAGGTGGGATTTGAAACAGTGACCTTCTGGTTACAAGCCCTGGACTTTAACCACTGAACCACACTGCCTCCTCGTACATGTTAAATATTTATATTTGAGAGACTTTATAGTGTCACAGTTCTTGAAATGTACAGTTGCAAAGGATTTTGTTTTGTTATGGTGCATTGCTGGCCACTCGATTCAGGAAAAAAAGCTCCTAATATACTAAAATGTCCACTGTTTTGGGGAGGGATTCTCTACACATTACACATGTATTTCATAGAGCAAGCGATTCTGAAGAGTTCTGTCTATACTTTTCATTACCTAAAATAATTAGTTCAATGAATGATACGCTCCCAAATTTGCCCCTCCCCCCAAAAAAAAATTTGCCCCCAGGGTGAAAAATGGCAAAACTGGCATGTCAACCATACTGATTGGCTCATGGTCCCCATATTACGTACTGAAATCTATAGCAGACGACTTCATGACAGTAGGATAGGTTCTATTGCTATTAAAAAAAGGAAGCTGCTCGGTACTATCTGCAAAAAAATACCTAAAATTGACGCGTGTTACATTCATTGTACGTATTTACTTACACATATCACAGGGCAAAGTGTCCCATGAATTCAAATCAGGAGTTCTTGTGGAGAATAGTCAGGCTTCTATGTTTTCTCATTTAAAATCACAGACATCAGTCCTTCACTTACATTTTCAATTAGAATGCTCCATCAGTCTAGTTTTGGATCGATTAAAAAATGTGTTGAAGTACATTGTTAGACAGTAAATTCATAAATTCCACCAGCATCAAACCTAATGAGGTAGAATACCTTTATCCAACCCTTTTTCATGTTCCCAGAGCAGTTTGGGTTGTACTCTATCAAAAAAATAGGTGCTTTTGTTTTAGAAAAAAAAAAATCAATAAAACATATTGACCCAAAGCACTATCACTTTGCAAGATGAAAAACAACTGGGTATAGTCGTGGTATGTTGCACATTATAGCCAATATGAATAAATGTTTGAAAGAAAAGCAGAATACCCATCAGGTTTTTGTTTTTTAAATTGTATTGTATTTATTGATGTATTTATTTATTTATTTACTTTTTTTTCAAATGAATGTCCAGTGAACCACAACCTGGACTACTTGTACAGTTATAATCATTAGGCCCTGGTATAGATAAGGTATGTAAAACCTCAAAAAAAAAACCCACATTAGTCCTACAGTAAAACAACACAACAGCTATTTCAATTTGTCATTCGTATGCTTACTTTAGTTTATAAACACAACACATCTGATGAACCTATTATGTTTACATAGGCTAGGCTTAAAAACAAAAGAACCAAGAATTGAACACAATAGAATGCTCAAATATTTCCAAAAAAACAAACGGAATGCGTTTGTCATCAGTCAGAATTGACACATCCCTTCCAAACCTAGGTCAACACTGAGTGTATAAACGACCAAATTTGGCAACTACTATAAGAGAATAAATGTAGGTAAACTGTTCTAAATAAGTATATACATGGGCGTTTATAACATTCGTCCATTTTTAAAATATGTACATAATTAAAATGACAATACAATGTACTGAATAAAATTTACTCACAATTAGCTTCAATAAATCAGAATCAATTTATTTTTCTCCGGCTGTTGCTGGGTGTTGCTGTGTGTCTGATGCAACGGAGGGCTGACTATCACGACATAGCTTGTTGTTAGTAAAACGCATGTCTTCTGTGTCACTCATCTTCAAATGCTTAAATAGCGCATGCTATCTGGTATACCAAAGATATTTGCGTACACTATTGATGCTCTGACGCGTTGGTAGAGAGATACACACATTAAAGTGATACACACAAAATACACCAGAAATCTAACAGATTAAACCACACCAGTGATACGTCTGTGCTGTTGTATGAAAACACATTTATCCATCTGCCTGAATCAATTCGTATACATCAAGGTGAGAAAAAAAGAATGTGTTTAAGCCACACCTATAGTTGTATAAAAAAAACATGCTACTGTATTTTGTCTATTTTGAAACACTGTCCTTATGCTAAAGCCAAAAAGACGTTTTCAGGATAAAAAAGTCGCAAAATCAGTGCTACTGTACCTTTACTATATGTGACAAATCTACCCATATTGAGTAGCTCCCTTCTCTCCAGAGTCGCAATGTAATAGGATGGGAAAACAGAAGCTACAAGTTCAGCATCAACATGGAACAGAAGAATGAGGAACATACACTTGCGTTTATTTCTATTTGTTATAAACAAGCAAGGTTTTAGAAAGTTTCACTGATGTGCATGATATTTTCTATAAGAAATATTAATGTATGTATTTTGTTTTACCTGCAGTACCAACTCGCTGGGTAGTTGGGCCGCCCGGAAGAGCTCCAGCACCCTCCCGTTGGAGGCCACTTTCTTAGTGTTGTCCGTGTCGCAGTAGGCGAATAAATCCGAGTAATATTTCTGTTCCACATCACTTAGGGTTAAAGTTTCCATTATAACATAAAAATAATATCAAAGTAGCAGAGCACGGGGAAATAAACACCGAAACACAACACCAGCCGATCTGGGAACAAATAAACTTTTAAACTGAATAAAAAAAAATAAAACAAAAATAGGTAATTTCTTTTAAAAGTGAGCCCCGGCTTCTGGGATTGGTGCAACAGTCTACTTGTGTCTGGCTAAAGTTATGAATGGTTTTTCTGTCTGTAGCGGGTTAAAGTTTGTTGTCTTTTTATTTTCTGTAATTATTAATAGGAGGAATAAAGTTTGAGGCTATGTGGGCTCCTTCCATCAACAACCAACGCCGCCATTCTTGCGCCCAGTGACGTCACTACACAAACAGGCGAGTCAGTCACCGAGAAGGCGGAGGAAGAGGGACCCGGATGGAGCTAGGCTCATCAGTGACCGCCCTGCCTGCCTTCTTTCCTTGACTGCTCCACAGCTAACAGCAAACTGACAGCTGAAGTTTGTGCTATGCTAAGAAGTACAACAGCTGCGGAGGGCAGCTGAGCCTGCCCTGTATTTAAATTAAAATACATTACATTCTCTTCGCGTTGCCACGAAAGGCAAAGTATCAAGTGTTAGTTCAGACCCCGCCTCGTTTTCATGATTTGTTAAACGGACTGAAGGGGGGAAAACATATAAAACACCGTAAATATATTTTTTTATACAGTTATTATCTTTTAATCCCGGAAAACAGATGATCACGTCTGTTTAGTTAGGGTGCATGTTTTTTTCTGCATTTTTTTTCTTTTCAAATATAAAAGTCAATATTTTGTACTTTGCCCACCCCGTCCCACACAGGTTAAGCATTCTAATGATCTCAGGAGTTCTCCATTGCCTTGCCTTTCCAGTATCTACACTCATATTAAAACCAGCATAATTCACCTATATTTTTAAATTGTGCTCGGATATACAAGTATAGTGTTAATTTTCAGGTACGTGGTAAAAAGTGGTACATGGTGCACTGCGTTTGCTCGCGCATGCCTAAACAACTGGTAAGAAAGCAGGGAAGTGCCCATTCAAATCTGGTACGTTATGCTGTTTTCAGTCTTTTACATCTTTTTAAATTGAATTTATCATATTTTTCTACCATTAAGAAAATAGTATGTTAATATTTATCATATGCAATACATTGGGTCTTGTACCTTTTTTTACTTGTGCATCTTTGCGGTGGGCATCTCATTTTGTCTTGTTCGTTGTGAATTTTTTTTTTTTTAGAGAAATTGATTGTCTGTTTCCAGTTTGAGTTTGCAAAAAATAATGTATAATTAATGGTAAATGTACCTCTGTTTGACAGTAGGAAAACACCCATCAGATTGCAATTGATTGCACCTGTACCAAAATCTGACAGTGTACCACCTTCAATGTGACAGTGTACCACTTTCTGACATTACACGGACCACATTGTGACGATGTACCACTTTCTAACACTACACCTGTACTTAATATATACTCAGACATATTCACAAGAAAACATCAGAACTACATTTCAACCTCTGATTGTCCTTAAAGCTTCCACCCTGTCTGGTGTATGCATAACAATTTTATCTTCAGTTTAATTATTTATATAACATTTTCAGAAAAAAAATACAATACAATATTTTTTTAAAGAACATATTAACAGTCTGTTTTTACTTTTTAATATGGCGGTAAATTATATGGCCCATAAAGTATGTAACACTTTGCCTAAAAATAAATGGGTGGAGCTCAAATATAACAATCTGAGTGCAATTATCTTGATGTCAGATTGGCAACGTTAATTGTTGTACAATATAAACCAGACCTCATTAACAGTGTTATTGCAAACTCCCAGCTATACCTACCTTCATTGTAGCCTTTCTGTACCATGGCCCTGAAGTGCAAAGCATTATACAAATCAAAAAACACAAATAAAAAAAAAAAAACACAAATACAAATAAAAAAAATACAAATAATAAACACAAATACAAATCAAAAAATACAAATGCAAATTAAAAAAACACAAATACAATCAAAAAACTGAAAACACTGTGGTATTTCTGTCAGTGTTACAATTGGTATTGCAATGCTAAGCCATGCCCCCTCACTTTTTGACAAAAGAAACATGTGCACAGCAGGATAAAAGCGCTTGTAGAGCACAGAGTTTAGTTGCGGTCATAGGTGCAGGAACAACTGGTGTTATGGTCTACAGGCCCTAAAATAACGTTTCATCAGGTTTCAAAATGTGTCAGATCATGACTGCAATAGGATTATGGGAGAGGGATGATACGTCATCCAGTTCAGTGGCAGACAGACAGACAGCCTTTCAGTGTGCAGCGCCTTTACTTTTGCTTTTTTTCAGCGCGAGAAATAGATTACTTTTTAAACGGGAAATATTAATTAATACTAGTAGTGTCATAAGTTGGTTGGTCATGGTATTTCTGTCAGTGTTATAATTGGTATCGCAACGGGAAGTATCATGAGTTTGTGTACAGTAACAGCGGTTAAAAACTACTATTTTAGTTAGACAACATTTTTTAAGTTTGACTTTTTTTGTAGCTGAAAAAGGTTTGGCTTCGATGCCTGTGAATTTCTAGCTTACCCTAATATATACACTATTGGTATGGCTTAACATTTCAATAATGGTGGCCGTGCGAAAGATTAACTTTATACTACACTGTACTTTATCTAATAGCACATAGTATTTACCCAACGTTTGATGACATAAAAACAACAACTGAGAAGTGCACTTCGATTTAAATCATCAATACGCTGTGACCCAGAAGTAAACTTTGATCTTCGCACACTGAAATTAATATCATCATGTAAAACTTTTTACGATGCTTTTTGAAAACAACTACAAATACACAGGCATCGAAGCCAAACTTTTTGAGCTACGAAAAAATTAATAGTAATAGTTTTTAACCGCTATTGCTGTACACAAACTCATTTATGGTAAACATGATACTTACCATTGCAATACCAATTATAACACTGACAGAAATATACCATGGCCAACTAAGAGTAACTCAACTTCAAAACTCAGCTTCCGCTTTCTAAACAGCCCCAACTTCTCCAGAAACAGATGGAGACTGTGCAGGGGTATCTGGGGGAGTGGCCTCCATCATGATATATTTCCGTTGTGAAATGACTTCCGTTGTGTTGTGGGCGTTTTGTATTTGTGTTTGCTGTTTTTGTATTTGTGTTAATTGCTTTTGCTTTTGTGTTTTCTGCTTTTGTTTTTTTGTGTTTTCATTTTTTTGCATTTGTGTTTTTTATTTGTAATTTGTGTTTTTCAATTTGTATTTGTGTTTTTCAATTTTTATTTGGGTATTTCGATTTGTATTTGTGTTTTTTTGTTTGCATTTCTATATTCAGTAGGTGCTGTATGAAATGTGTGGAGCACGAAAATCAAACCAAACAAAAAAATATGTTAGAGCAAGGGCAGCAAAGTCCTAATGGCGTGTGGAAAGAGAGTCCTTATGGTTGAGGTCACTCAGCATTAAACTGAGTTATTTGGAAAAGCCTCAGCCAACATCAGTTATACTACCAAAGAGGCCATATGGTCCTCTGTAGTGAAGAAAGCCAATGCTGTCGGTGTTACCAGGAGGACAGCCAACCAGGTGATGAAAAGGTGAAATTCAGCTATTGTGTAGAGACAATCACTCTTTATCACCACATTCTCCAGCATCCCAAACAAAGTGACCCTGAGTTTTAATATGCTTGTCCTCAACAAGAGCCAAGTGTTGCCGCATCAGGAAGTGTACCACAGCAGCCATTCTGAGGTCAATGACAGGTCTCTGAAGGTGTGTGGTTTTATACAGCTCTTAATTACTCACTTCTACAATGGTTTGCACCTTGTAAGAGGAGGTGCAATGTTTTTGGAGGGTCAGCAATTGCCCAAGTGCAAGTCAAAATCCAATTCCCTGCTCTTTTCTTCATTTGAATACATTTCAGTATCATTTAAAGTGCTAATTTGATAGTTGGTGCAGAAAGCCAGGTGAAAAACATTCTTTACATATGCCGCATTTGTAGTGTCCGCTAAAGTCCAATTTTACAGCCGCCAAGAATGTAGATTTTGGCCTCAATATGGGTGCTTTGCAGCCGCAAATCCCTTTGCACATATCCTTACATCAGGTCCAAAGTGATTAGGTACCAGGAAGCTACAGTAAATGGAATGGCAAGTGAAGCAATAGCTAAATAAGTTTATATATTTTAATATACAACATCATCACACAGCTGAAACATATTGTAAATTATATTATGTTGCACTAAACATACACTATACATTTTAATTTGAACTGACTGTAAAAAAAAGTATTTTCATCGCTAGTTATCTAATTGAGAGTTAATTATGTAGTGATTATTGCTCTAGTATCTGAAACCAGGGGCTGACTGTCAGTACTTTCTGGGCACCACAGCTGACTAAGACAGATGATTTCCAGTACATGAGAGTAGATGTTAAAACTACTTTCTTTCTATTGTGCTTGAGATCCCCATCCAGAATCTTTCCGTCTCAACCACAGCCAGTTGCTGCTCCTCTCTGCTGCTTCAGATAAGTTATTCACTGTGCAACGCAACTCTTGGCCACTGAATCCGACATCTCTGAGAAACCGGGTTGTAGAGTGTGCCACAAATCCTCGACAACCCACCTCCACTGGGTAAACCCGGACTCTCCATCCCTTCTGTTCCGCTTCAGCAGCTAGTTGAGCATACCACAGTTTCTTCCTCTCATAGCCTCATCTACAGCATCCTCCCATGGCACTATTAACTCTACCAGGTGAACAAGGCATGCTGATCCAAACCACAATGTCTGGTCGAAGGTTAGTGGTGGCAATCTCAGGTGGAAAAATAAGCCGTTGACCAACATCTGCCAGCATTTTCCAGGCTCTAGCAGCTTCCAGTTGTCCTGGGCGTGACTCGGTTTTAACACCTTTTCTTGGCGGTTGCTCTCCTGGGTGGAGGAATGTTGTCTTTTGTGTGTAATGTTTTGATGGAACAGGTGGCAACTTATTGGTCATGTTATGCTTGTCTTCCAATGCTAAGGCCAAACATCGCAGCACCTGGTCATGGCGCCAAGTAAACTGTCCTTGGCTAAGACCCACCTTACATCCTGTCAAAATGTGCCTTAATGTTGCAGGTGATGAACACACAGGACATGAAGGAGCCTCTCCTACCCAGAGGTTTAGGTTCTGTGGTGATGGGAGAACATCATATGTTGACCTGATGAGGAAACTGATCCTGCTCTGTTCCATTGTCCATAGGTCTTGCCAGCCGATCTTGCCTTGTTCCACACTCTCCCATCTCATCCATTCTCCCTGCTTGGCCTGGGAAACGGCCTTTACGCACCTCGTTGACTACCAGCTTGCTCTGTTGAGCTGGGGCTGCCTTGTGCCATGTAGGAAGAGCTGAACTGAGAGCAAGACCCCCTCTTCCATGCTGAACTTGCCCCATGATATCACCAATTGGAAGGGCAGCCTTTGCATCTTCCACAGCTTTCTTTACCGCCCACTTTCTTCCAGTTTTCAACACAGGTGCTGCCTCCCTCACACATTTGTCGCATGACTCTACTAATGTCATTTCTAGTCGGACATTGGCGCACTTAAACTCCTCGGTTAGAGCGGAGACTGGTAGCTGCAGTATTCCTTTACCATAAAGTCCCACTCTGCTGAGGCAGTGTGGACCTCCCAACCATTTCCTGATGTATGAACTGATTAAAGCTTCCAGCTTCTCTACTGTTGTCAAAGAAACCTTGTACACAGTCGGTTGCCACAGCAGCCTTGGCAGTAGACCAAACTGAAAGCACCAGAGTTTTAGTTTGCCTGGTAAAGCACTGCTGTCTATGCTCTTCAACCCTTCCACGGCTTGTTGTCTAACTTCTCCCACACGAACGGTGTCTTTTAGATCCCCATCGTACCATCTCCCAAGACTTTTCACTGGCTTCTCAGACACTTTTAATGTATCTACTACTTTACCTTTAATTATAGAGATGCTCCTTGATTTAGTGGGCTTGAATTGCATTCTTGCCCATTCAATGTGATGGAGATTAAAGAAGAAAGGCTAAAATCTGCAAGGTACGAATTAGATTGCAACCTACATCCTAGTATTTTCAATTGGGGTTTCATGAGAATACATTGTGCTCAGCATATTTTTTAGATAATGCTTCATTATTGAAAGAGGAAGTTACAGCTTTATATCAGTTTTCCCCCTATAAATAAATAAACACCCTCACTTTTATGTGCTCTTCATTTTCGGTATATATCTTCTGAAAATGAATTAATGACTATGCAAATAATTTTAACACAGATAACTGTATCAACATCATAATCTGCCCCAGTATAGAACTTAATGGAATTTAAAGCACTGGCAGAATTTGAATGTTCATAATGTTTTATCTGTTACAACTTCCATCCAAGCTCTCAATTACATAATTGGTCAAATTATTGGACTAATTGGACATTTAACACCTCTCCAGGCCTCAAAATGTTTTATAGGTAGTGTAGCTTGTATAAAGTGATTTTTTTTAAAAATCATGATCTGTAAAAGACCTTGATAAAATATAAAAAATGTCCAATTGAAGAAATAATTAGATCAATTAAGTTAATTGAGCGCTTAAGTTGGAATGAAAACCAGAAGACCCTGCAGCCTTCAAGGACTGCAGTTTGACACCCCTGGGTTAAACCATTGTTTTCATTGGTGAGATGAGGCTGGGGAGGGTGACACACATTGGATAAGACTAAAACCCAAATATTGTCTGACAGGGATTTTGGATATTTCACATAATATTCGGTTCATAGGTTTCAATGTAGGACCCTGGTACCCGCTTTCTTAAGAACTAGTTTGCACATCTCTAGCTGAAACTCACAGACTCCTGCTTGTCTGCCTGACCATCAGCTTCGCTATCACAGTACCATTCTATTGTTCTACCAATGGACTGCATCATGTTTGTAGCGGCCCTTGGGCTACCATTGCCCTTCAGTACTGAAACCATTAAATTGTCACTGTAGTGCCCAGTGGCGGAGGAAGAGAAAGATAGGCCCCAGGCTGGTGCAGGACCTTATTGTGGGCCCTGTCTTTATGTAATACTTTCATAAACATAAAACATGCCAAGTCAAGTGTTCAATATTTAACAATATTTTATTCTCAGAATGTTAGCATGAAACACTATATGACTACATGAAATAAGAAGCTTTTCTACTCGCCTACTTGAATTGCATTTTGCATGCATCTTTACTTCCAATACTAAACTCTTTTTAATCAAAAGCTAATAAGTTCATTTACCAGTCCCTCCAGGATTCCGCAGAAATTCACAGACATTTTCTTGCACAGAAAATCTTTTTTTTTCCAATGAGAAATACAGCCATATTAATTTGCGTTCGTTTATTTTGGTACCCAGCAGCATCCGTTAACAACTTCCACCTAAACTACAGGACAAATCGTGCATACAAAATATAACTGCAAAAGACTGCTGAACAGTACCCCAAAACCATCAATGAAGACAATAGGAAACTGTTTTGCAATATTGAGAGACCAGTAGGCTAAAGTACAAGTGACCGCGGCGTTCGAAACAGAGACGCCAATGAAACATAAAACAGTGCCTCATACCAGTCTCCATGCAAAGACAGTTACGAGGGAAGAAAAAAAAGTTAGAAAGCTCATTTTAATTCAACCATTTAAAAAAAAACATAATTAAGAGAATAGAAGTATCTGACAAAACGAGGGAAAATAAAAACATAATTACTGTCACTAGTAGCTACAGTGATATAAATATAAAGGTAACATCTGCAAATATAAATGTGAACGATATATATCACTGTTAAGTTTTTTTTTTCCAAACTTTTGTTCCCGTCTAGGGTCCTCAGAGTACGTGGGCCCCGGCTTCACCGACTATTCCTCCGCCACTGGTAGTGCCACTACATAGCCATTTAATAAGGGTAACTGGAGCAGTGAATCAGGTCAACATGTACCACCCTCAAATAACAATGGTTACTTTTGTTTTTTTACAAAGTTTTCACTGAGACAGATGGTAAATATTATTTAATGGACCATGGTTAAAGGCAGAACAAAGAGATCATCAGTCATCTTTATCGTTGTTAGAGCTCAAAGCTAAGCTTCTGAACTAGATGACTCACAGGAAAACTGTGATGAAAATGAAAGAGGGAGAAATATTATTCTGTTCTGTTTATTGGCATGAGAGTTGCATTAGCCATAAAAGTTTCTTATTCTGGCTTGGAGGACTGCGCTGCTGCAAGGACATGGACACACTGTTTCTTCAGCTGCTTTCTAGCTCTTGATAATCAATAACTATTTTTTTTATAACTATAGTGAAACCTCACAAATGAATGCAATGCCTTATTCATGGACAGATAATTGGGTATATATGGCTGTAACATGAATGGAAAAAAGGGAAATACTGTATTGTAACTTTGACTGCTTTTAATGAGATGTGGGGCTGGTGGGCAGCAGTAGGGTTATGCCACTGAATTCTTTGTGAAGCACTTCAGTGAGACTTTGTAAACACTTTCATGTAAGTGCTGTACCAGTCACAGTAAACTAACTGAACCCAAAGTATAAGCTTTGTTAAACACTTGATTTACAAATCACAAATAACTTAATAGGTATACATACTTGTGTTGGATCTTTCAGGTTGAGAATGTTTCTTCAGCTCGGTCAGGGTGGGGCTGGGCCTGTGCTGTTGGACGTGCCTTCTTTTCGATGAGACATCAAACTCAGGTGTTATCTGCTTTCCCTAAAACCAGTTTCTTGGTTAAATCCCCTCTGCACTCCCATTATCAGCACTAATCTGAGACACAAAAATGTGTGTGTAACAGGGCAGAAGTCCTGCATATATAAATTGTGTATTTTTGTATTTAAGTTTAGCTGGAATGGAGTTAATTACATTGTCCATTATCATTTTTTTCAAAGGCGGCTCCATTGATTCATGTTGTTTTTCATCATGCATGCCAGCAAGGTGCTCCAGTGCGTTGATAGAGTTCTTCCTTTTTTTCGGGGCTCAGTCCCTTCAAACGTTTGAAACGTGGATCCGCTGCTGCCGCTTCCTGTAGTAAACTGTGAGCCGGCAACTCCTGCATGTATTCATGGAATGCATTTCTGAATCTGATCACATAGGCCGTAATTAACAAAAAGTTTCAACCCATGGGAATATGCTGTAATATTCACACCCCCATGTGACCTGTTTTGACCAATCAGGATAGAGTATTTAAAACACCCAATAGAACATTTCAATATCAACACGCAAAATTAAACAACTAAAAATATACATGATTTTGGTGTTTTGTACAGATCTGTTCTACAATAGATGCCACTGAATATTTTCTTATTCCATGCCGAGAATGTTAGTTTTAGGTTCCCGTAATTTCGTATGTAGATGTTTCAGGCAACACTATCTGGCAATGTGTATAGTGGAATTTTAAATTCTCTTTTCTCTACCACGCTAAATCAAGTGTTATATATGAAGTAACCTATCCACATCTCATTTTCCTTGTTCAGACGGTAGATAATGGCTTTGTGTGGATCTAATATTTTATGATATTGTGATGGATTTTGTATTTAGCCAGCGAGAACATATACAACACTTGGTTAGGGAAATAGGGAGATCTCTGAAGGATCTAAATACAGCTGCTCTGTAACTCTCTATTAAACATTCTGATGTTCTTCCCCTAGAGTGATTGATTGACCCACTTATAACATATTTGATTACAGTAAAATTACAATGAAAGTAGGTCAGGAGCAATAAATTATAGTGGAGTTGTATGAAGATCCACCACTGATTGGATCAGGGGAGTCAAACTCAGTTCCTGGAGGGCCGCAGTGTCTTCTGGCTTTTGTTCCACCTGACCTCGCAATTGCTTAATTGGTCTAATTATTTGATTAATTGAACACTTTTCTCCATGTCTCCAAATGTTTCATAGGTAGTGTTCCTTGAATCAAATGTTTTTTTAAATCATCAACAGTAAAAGACCTTGAAAATATGAAATATGTCCAATTGAACAAATAATTAGATCAATTATGTTAATTGAGATCTTAAGTTGGGCTGAAGTTTGACACCCCTGGATTACATAATTTAACTAGATCCCATCCTGTTTTAAAATGTTTGCTGTGACATGTTTTTTATTTTTATTTATTTATTTATTTATTTACAGAGAATGGATATGCAAGTGGAAAGTATACCATGTAATAACACATTCAAGATTGTATGATGATGCACCTCCTGAATTTCAGATTACCAGAAGAAATGAATGTGCAGCATGAAGTACAGTTATTAGTCGAAGAGATACGATGACTTGGCAGCCCGAGTAAATTCATATTAAGTTAACTCTCAGTAATTAAACTCTCAGTATTAACTATCAGAACTCTCAAATGTGTAATGTTATTTGCTAGCAGTTGTGCATGGAAAATCATGATTGAAACCCTTAGTGGTTCTGTAAAGTTTTACTGAAACATTTTTGCCATTTATAACCCAAATACAGTAAAACCTACATACAGGGTCATACAGTAGTTTACAGAAGTACATGTAATATTGTACCTAAAAACAAAACAAAACCAAAAACTATTTGACACTTTAGAAAACTCTACTAGAGTACATTCAGTAGGACTATCCAGGTAAACCCTGTAACGTACACACGGGGCATGTGCATATGTATACAACATACTTGATTAAAAGATAACTTGGTGCCGGATTGCACAGTCATATTTACATCGATTTTAGGCAGACAAGACTCACAAATCATGCCAAGTTCCAGAATAGATTCAGAATTGCAGGGGGATCAATAAAGATTTGGTCATGACCCAAACGTTTTGATTGTCTGCCTGACTATGGTCTGTATGTCACACTTACATTTATATGTCCCCTAGAACCGCTTCTCCAGTTGTGATGAATAGGACATTCTTTACAACAACTTATTAACAGAATCAGGGAGCATACGGAGGTGCCCTATCTGTCCACATTTACATTTTTACATCTAAAAATGTAATTGTGACGAAATTTGGTTTGCAGTCAGGGGTTACATGTCTGTCTGTATCAAACTTTTACATGCACATATAGGGAGTGTACATCATGGTGATCTTTATATTTACAACCGTGTCAGGGGATGATCATTACTGACATACTTGACTATGTACTCCCTTCTGGTTTAGATGCCGATGGAAAGATCGGCGTGAATTTTGGAGTCTTGTTTAGAGATGGCCGATGTGCAAACCTCTTTGAAGCAATGGTATTAATATTAAAGGGTGCCAAACGCAAGGAGATTATCTCTTTCCAGGGAAAGCTGCTTCTGCAAGGTGTCCATGATGATTTGGATGTTGTACTGCTTCAAGTATAAGGCATTCCATACATAATGTGCTGTGTATTGACTTAATAATATATATGTGGCAGTTTGCATTTTGGTAAAGCAGTATTTAAATGTTTTCTCCTTAATGTCACCTATTTTATACAGTGAAAATGTGTATAATGTTAAACGAGGAAAGTTCACATTTTACATTTATACTGTACAAATATGTATTTAAGTCATATATATTATCTATGAGTATTGTTGTAATAAACCATAACAAATAGATAATCATATGTTACAATGTCACTGTATGAAATTGCACATTTAGTTAATGGGTTAAGCAAAGCACTGTAAGACAATGAGGCCAAGCAAAACCGGTTTATATGTACAAGCTTGGATAATGTTGCATGCATTTTTGTATTATACTGCTTATAGCAGGGATGTATTTTGTGTGGCTCTAACCTCTACAAAATGACACAGAAATATTTTTGAATCATCATGTGAGCCAGTTTATTGAGCATTAATAAATACTGTACACATTGAAGCTGGGAAAAGAACCATTTTCGACATAATAAACATTTGTGAAATTCATTGATATTTTTTACATTGTTAAACCAGATACACGAAGAAAATATCGCACCATGAATATTATCTTTACATACAGTTCAAACTTTTTTTTTTTTGCCGACTTTATTGACCCTCAAAAAAGTAACCTACAGTAGCATCTTGAGTTGTCTATCAACTGCCACAGCAGCCTTACAAAACAAACGTGCTAAACTACTTTAATTAATTTATTAATAGTTAACAATCTTGATAATAATAAACTGCCTCACTGTAAGGTCGTTCTTGTTTCTTGGGGTTCCCCTGCCAGTCCTATTTATAACGTTCAGTCAATGTGCGGAGGGAGGAGTTGCGTTTCGTCACTGAGACTGGAAGAAAACAGCGTCTGCAGTCGGGTTTCTGGCTGGGTTCCGAATCGGAGTCAAAACAAGAGACACGCCTTCTTCATGGTATGTATAGTCAACTGCTCAGAGCTGGATGGGAGTACTTAAACTGACAAGTACAGTAATAGAGATTTAACATATCGTGATATCCTTTGTAAACCGAAGAAATGATCGACATTAGCTTCTGCTAAAAGAGCTTTAAAATCGGACAAGCAAAAACGCCATGCCCAACCAGAAAAACAACAGGGGGAAGAGAAATAAACGCGCCAATAGCAGTGGCGATGAACAAGAAAATGGAGCCAGTGCAGCAGCAACAGCAGCACCGTTGGTAACTACACCATTATTAGGGGCTACGGCTGCACCTCAAAATGAAAATAATAATGGTAAGAGCGGTACCGTTGCTTAAAATAATGTTATATGTGTGTTGTCCCATTTCGAGGGGAATGACAAGTGGACGGTATGTTTGCATACATAACCCCAGCAAGGAAGGAAGCAAGCAAGCATACTGTACTTCGACTTGCGTGATGCTGTGTAACTTATGTTTTTGTGCGGAAAACGTGATTTGTGGTTGTGTTCATCTGAACAGCTTGTGCTTTGTGTTCTATTAACAATTCTATAGACCAACAGCACTATTTGGACAATACAAACTGGAGGTTCTGGTTGGAAATTTTAATTTTAAAGATAAATACAGTGTATACTAGTACATGCTTTCAGTAAAGAGAAAGAGGAAAGAATAGGCTTGCAAGTTCTGCAATATGGAGTAGTACCTGTACTGTGCCAAAAATGACAATTCATGTGAGCACATACGGCCACTGTACTGGAATATTGCATGTGTTCCGGGCAGTAGATCTTTTTCAAGTTTGAAAGCATGGTTAACGCTATGGAAGGCATTAGCTAAAACATTTATCTACTTGACTTGGGTTTATTTTGTTTTGCCTTAAGCTTTTGTTTCAGCTCCCACTAAAGCAATTTTAAATTTGATCATAATTGTTTAATTTGAGAAATACTCCATTGATGGAAAACATCTCAGTATTCAAAAACTCAGTTGTTTGGTCTTAATAATAATAATAATAATAATAATAATAATAATAATAATAATAATAATAATAATATTATTGTGGTTGTTATTATCTTACAGTAACAGCATCCATGCAAATCACCAGTTAAATGTATCAGTTATTAGATGCGGAGGTTGACTCTGGTCATTCAAAATGTGTTGATTTCATGAATCTAACCTGCTGTGCACTTCCTTCTGCTTTATTAGTGTCAAATGTGCAGTTTTGAAAAAGGCACATGTTATAGTAAACTTTTTATTATTATTTAAAAATATGAAATCTCTGACTATATCTATTGTTGCACTAAGGCCATTTCTTTAATGTCTTCTTACCTGTCATAACCAACCAGTTCTAATTGACTGATACTGTATGCTTTGACCAGGAGGCCCCAGCGGAGGTGAAATGACTCAGGAAGTGAAGCAGTCTTCCTGAGAGGAAGGCATGGAAAATGAGAACTTTCTTTAACCTGTACCAGACACTATGAACTAAAAAATGACATGTTTGATACATGCTGTATATCTATCAAAACTACACAGTGAGAGCAGGTTTTACCATATAGGATGCTACATGCTGCCAAACATGATTGGACTCTACAGGGAGTTGCTTTACGTTTTAACCTTTTTTGTGCACTTTTATTAAAACAACCTCCAGATAACACTGAATTCACAGAATCTCACTATGACTTGTGGAATTGCAGATGAACTACTGTAATTAGAGTAAGTTTATTATTATTATTTATTTCTTAGCAGACACCCTTATCCAGGGCGACTTACAATTGTTACAAGATATCACATTGTTTTTACATGCAATTACCCATTTATACAGTTGGGTTTTTACTGGAGCAATCTAGGTAAAGTACCTTGCTGAAGGGTACAGCAGTAGTGTCCCCCACCTGGGATTAAACCCACAACCCTCTCTCTGGTCAAGAGTCCAGAGCCCTAACCACTACTCCACACTGTTTAGTTTGTTGAAGATCAAGGAAAATACTCTGAAATTCAAAGGCAGATTTTCTGATAGGAAATAATAATTGGTAAATGGTATAAATTAACAAAGTAATGGAAATGCAGGAACAGTTTGATATTTGTGAAACTGATCTAGACTGAAGTTGGCTTTATTTTAACACAGTAGTGTTTTTTTTTTTAAAAACAGACTATAAATAAGTAACGCACCTATTAGTTCATTGTGTAAGGGCCCATAAACAACTACTACAGTTTCCAGAGGGTCCTTTGAGGAAACGGTAGTCCGCAGTACATAAAACAAGTAGTGTATAATTATTCAGTATAATTATACAAGGTAACATACAAGAGCAAGGTGATCCAACAACACTGACTTCTAATGAGCTTCTATTTAGTCTGTGGTGTATTGTAACCGTTTCTTCCTCACAGTATAGAAAAGCAGCTTGTTAATTTCTTAAGGGATTGGGCCAAGCCATGACGTTTTGCTCTGAAACCAAGGAAGGAAAAGGCCAGCTTATCCACATTTTGACCAATTCATATTGTTTCTCTCCTTAAAAAATAAAAACAAAAAAACACAGGTGTTCTATATTGACATAATCAACGATATTAGTTTTATGCTGATTTCATCCCAGTGCCAGATTGCCTAACTGTTTAACAATAACTTATATAAGACAAGCTGAAACACATCATAGTGAAATAATTCAAGAAACTGTCACTAATTAATTGTGTATGACTGCTGGAAAAAAAACTTTTTTTTCACAGTTTAACAATTGAAGGATGTGCTCAACTATATTCTTGAATTTAGGGATCCAAAAATGTTTTTTTAACTAGCAGTTTTGTGTAAACATAACTGCACTTGATTATTTTCATAGATTGGTAACATTGCAGCTAATAGGTCATTTAAATAGTTCCACAAACCGCACCTGCTGTGCGCTTCCAGAGCTCATACATCAACAGGTGTTATGAAGCAGCGGAAGATACCAAGCTACTGAACCCTGGAGACAAGGGCTCAGCCTCGACTCATTGGGAGCCTGGTATAGGAAGTGAAACAGTAGGTCACTTCCTGCAAGTAATCATGCAAACTGAGCTTTATTTAATCTAGTATGGTAAGAGAGATTATTCTTATTTTCATTAAAAATTTACACAAAAAGAAAAAAAGTCTCTCCCATCACAGAACTATTGCTACAATACATATGCATATAATATACAGTGGAGCTGAATGTTCAATATTTTTTGTTGAAGAGATTCATGCCGAGTTCAGCCCCCATTTACAGTACATTAAGAGTTATTATAAAATTAGCCACTTTTAGGGGGGGTTTTGTTGGTTAGAATTGTATATGACAGAACCTATTGCAACACTCCCCCTTAATATCATTAATTGGTTAAGCACTGACCTAGGGGAAACAGTTTCCCATAGTGGTGTGGCAGCAGGCTAAATCAAGTGCATCTTATGAATTATTTGCAATGAATACTAAAATAAAAAAAATGTTACAGAATTTTAACTTGAAAATTGTTGATAGGTTACTACCTCCAGTACCCACCAGCAGCACCCCCTCTCTTAATCATCCTTTTGGTCATTTTAGTAATGATGCCACCATGTCGGTAATGGTACAGTACAGTTCTGAATCCTCCAACTTCTTTCCTTTATGTTATTATACCTTCTATTGTCCACCAGTGTAACTCCAGGCAGCGCTCCAGATAAGGCTTTGGGTCTGGGAGTAACTTACCCTCTAATTTTAACACTGAGAAAAGTAAAATGTATTTTCAGGGTGTAAAATTCAACATTACCATGAAGTCATGAGTAATCTTGATAAATACTGTACAGTCTTTGATGGTAATGGGGTAGGCATTAAAAAAGAGCCTTCCATTTTTACGCATTAAATTGAAATTTAGTGTGTATCTCTGATTTTTTTAATGCGTAAAAAGTGGCAGGTACGTAGCTTATCTGGAACACTGACTACAGGTTCCTAAAGCCTGTTTGCCCTCATCAGCAGCCAGCCATAGTTGGTTGTCAATGTGAGTTCCCTAATACTGTTGTAGCTACTGTACATAATTCCATAAATCTTCCTCGTTGTGCACTTCCTTTCACTATGTAGGTCTTAATATAAGTGTAAAGTAACGCAGGCATAGCAAACATGTATTTTTAATTTTAAAATTGAGTTTAACACTATGTTCAAGTAAGTGTTCAGTTTGCTTGTCTTGCCTTTGAGGAAGTCTGTTACAGTGTCACTTCCTAGGTCATGTCACCCCAGTGTCTTAAGGGTCAAAGCATGTTACTGGCTGCAGAGCATGGCAGTTTGTAAGAGAAGCATCTGGTTGGTTAATAACAGGAAAGAAGGCCCGGAAGGGGTGGGGACAGTTTCACTCTCCATGTGAAATGACCAAGGAATTATAAAACAAGCTGAAGGAAGGTTTGCAAACAGGAATCTCTTTAACGTACCAAATATCATGTTTTAAAATGGAAATACAAGCTTGCTATAGCATGTTTCTTTGAAAACTGCACATTTGAGACATAATGAATGGAAGGGAGTGAGCCAGATTATTTACCCATAAACCCTAGATCCATAACCCCTGAAACACAACATTTAACTCTAAAGGGCAGTGTATATTGAACAATAATGAGGATCTAGGATATTATGGTTATGTATGGGCACTTCCAAAAAGTGTACAGTGCCTTGCGAAAGTATTCGGCCCCCTTGAACTTTGCGACCTTTTGCCACATTTCAGGCTTCAAACATAAAGATATGAAACTGTAATTTTTTGTGAAGAATCAACAACAAGTGGGACACAATCATGAAGTGGAACGAAATTTATTGGATATTTCAAACTTTTTTAACAAATAAAAAACTGAAAAATTGGGCGTGCAAAATTATTCAGCCCCCTTAAGTTAATACTTTGTAGCGCCACCTTTTGCTGCGATTACAGCTGTAAGTCGCTTGGGGTATGTCTCTATCAGTTTTGCACATCGAGAGACTGAAATCTTTGCCCATTCCTCCTTGCAAAACAGCTCGAGCTCAGTGAGGTTGGATGGAGAGCATTTGTGAACAGCAGTTTTCAGTTCTTTCCACAGATTCTCGATTGGATTCAGGTCTGGACTTTGACTTGGCCATTCTAACACCTGGATATGTTTATTTGTGAACCATTCCATTGTAGATTTTGCTTTATGTTTTGGATCATTGTCTTGTTGGAAGACAAATCTCCGTCCCAGTCTCAGGTCTTTTGCAGACTCCATCAGGTTTTCTTCCAGAATGGTCCTGTATTTGGCTCCATCCATCTTCCCATCAATTTTAACCATCTTCCCTGTCCCTGCTGAAGA
This sequence comes from Acipenser ruthenus, assembly GCF_902713425.1. NCBI lineage: Eukaryota > Metazoa > Chordata > Actinopteri > Acipenseriformes > Acipenseridae > Acipenser > Acipenser ruthenus. Next base: position 41,672,785 of record NC_081193.1, on the reverse strand, counting down.
AAAGCAGGCCCAAACCATGATGCTGCCACCACCATGTTTGACAGTGGGGATGGTGTGTTCAGGGTGATGAGCTGTGTTGCTTTTACGCCAAACATAACGTTTTGCATTGTTGCCAAAAAGTTCGATTTTGGTTTCATCTGACCAGAGCACCTTCTTCCACATGTTTGGTGTGTCTCCCAGGTGGCTTGTGGCAAACTGTAAACGACACTTTTTATGGATATCTTTAAGAAATGGCTTTCTTCTTGCCACTCTTCCATAAAGGCCAGATTTGTGCAGTATACGACTGATTGTTGTCCTATGGACAGAGTCTCCCACCTCAGCTGTAGATCTCTGCAGTTCATCCAGAGTGATCATGGGCCTCTTGGCTGCATCTCTGATCAGTCTTCTCCTTGTATGAGCTGAAAGTTTAGAGGGACGGCCAGGTCTTGGTAGATTTGCAGTGGTCTGATACTCCTTCCATTTCAATATTATCGCTTGCACAGTGCTCCTTGGGATGTTTAAAGCTTGGGAAATCTTTTTGTATCCAAATCCGGCTTTAAACTTCTCCACAACAGTATCTCGGACCTGCCTGGTGTGTTCCTTGTTCTTCATGATGCTCTCTGCGCTTTAAACGGACCTCTGAGACTATCACAGTGCAGGTGCATTTATACGGAGACTTGATTACACACAGGTGGATTCTATTTATCATCATTAGTCATTTAGGTCAACATTGGATCATTCAGAGATCCTCACTGAACTTCTGGAGAGAGTTTGCTGCACTGAAAGTAAAGGGGCTGAATAATTTTGCACGCCCAATTTTTCAGTTTTTTATTTGTTAAAAAAGTTTGAAATATCCAATAAATTTCGTTCCACTTCATGATTGTGTCCCACTTGTTGTTGATTCTTCACAAAAAATTACAGTTTCATATCTTTATGTTTGAAGCCTGAAATGTGGCAAAAGGTCGCAAAGTTCAAGGGGGCCGAATACTTTCGCAAGGCACTGTAGTTTGAATTTCCTTTTCTGTAATACTGCATTGGGTATCTGAAAAGGATAAACCTTTTCACACCTGTTCTTGTTATCTTATGAAAGGATTTGTAACTGTTAAACAATATACTATTTGGAATCCAGTTCACATCAGTCTTAAAAAAACAAACAAAAAGGAAAAAAAAACGGCTTTTAGAAAATTGAAGAGGATTACCCTCCTTCAAATACACAGATAATCCTCTTTGAAAGCGATGTTAAATTTGAAACATCTTGCTGTCACATTAAACAATAATACTGTAAGTCAGTTTACTATAACATAAGCCTAGTGCCAATTGTGATGAATTGTGTGGTAGGGTTAAGACCACCAGACTTATTTCAGTAAACGCAAAGCTCCACTTAGGCCTACAGAATTTTCACACAGTACACCCACTGCATATAAAGTAGTTTAAACCTGTGGACACGGGTACATTCTGGTTTTGAATCCCATTTTTTTCAGTAATCCTATAAAATGTGTTTCTTTGTGTATCAGATCCATCGAACTGTATAACTAGTTACATGACGGAAATTGAATATGGTTAAAGTAAATATTGATAGGTACGAAAGTTTACTTTTTTTGTGCTTATTTATCTTTGTTTTGTGCACGTTTCATTTTTTTTTTTATGTAATATTTAGTCTCTTGCTTGCCGTTGGAACATTAAAATCATTATATATCTCCCTTGCACCCCAATTTTCTTTACTATGCATAACAAACTTTGCAGTAAACTGCAGTTTTTTCCTTTGACGTAGTTTCCGGGTGCACCAAAAAAGGTCCCTGAAGAAATGGTGTTTTTCTTAGAGCAGAGCGTGTTCTGTCCAGACCAGAGTGACGTGTAACGCTTTGCAAGAACGCATCCAGTTTGACAAGAAATACAAGTACTGATATATCATTACTGTAGAATGTTAGTTTGTTTAAAGATTTTTATTTTAAATAGCACTTTGATGTAGTCATGTTTTCCATATATACAGTAGTGTATCATTTTAAGGTCATTGCTGATTTAACCACAAAATCATGTTCATGTGCGTATCCAAACACTTCATACAGGCGTCTGTTGTAGCTGAAAGGGCACTACAGCCATAATGGCCGTTAATAGACATACACTCTGAGGGGCATTGCGACAATTGAGAAGGGCACCCACAGCAATTTCCTGCATGGCCGGCATTAATTTTTAGCCCTATCAATCATTATACCAAGTTGCACTATGCCACGTTTTGAGAAGCTACAGAAAACAGCTGTGGACAATATACAATGAAACAAATGCATTGTGACATTCATTTAACTATATTCTTACCTACATGTAAATCATATTTAAGAAGGGACCCTTATAAAAGTTGACCATGGTAAATGTGTGCAGTAGTTTTATAGATTACTATGATTTCTCCAGGTTTTAGTCTGCATTTTCCACACCTTTTCTACCTTGTATTTTTTACATGCTTTACCATAAATCTGTATGAGTTATTATGTATTCCTATGATGTACTGTACCATGTTTTCAGTATTTTTTTCTACACTTTGGTAAAAAGTGTAAAAGCTGTTGAACAAACTGTAGTTATTTATTATTGTCCAAGTAGGTTCTGTTCTGGACTAGAAAGGACCAAAATAGGATAGATGGGTCTAACCGGTTAATGTTTCTTTCTGTGCCCTCACAGAACCAACTTGATGTATTTTTAAACGTAATATTGAACTTAACCTTTTGTCTGTGAGTGAAACAAGAGCTTCAAAGTGCAATCAACTCTCAATTATCCAGGGTAACAAACATGGATAATGCAAAGCCTAGAAAACATATAAAAACATATGCCGTTTACTGTACTGATTTTTCCATTGATTTCCTCTTAGACAAACCTCTTGAAGAATCAGACGTACTCATGTATGCAATTAATCAACACTTCCTTTTTTTTTTTAAATTCATGAACTGTCTGTTCAGCATTTCCGTATTCCACTGAAAGTTGTTTTATGGAACTACCTTTTTACAGCTTCTCAGCTATTTCAAGTTTTTCTTGAATTGTTAAAACCACACGTTTACGTTTACTTGTCGACATGTTTACAGTCACAATGGCACCGAGTCCCTGACCTAATAATGGAACCTGCACATGCTTAAAAGAATGCATACTATTACAGGTATAGTATACCTGTATTTTTCTTCCTTTTTTGCAAGCATGGGTAATCTGCAACCCGGATAATCTGCCCATGGATAATAGAGAGTTGACTGTACATTGTAACCTGTTGAAATATGCAGATTGTGGTTTATAAGACTGTCTGGAGATGCTGGAAGGTTACTTGGAGCACTCAGACCTGACTTTGAGAACACTATTAAGTACGAGTATTATATTGAGTATTATATTGAATTTAAGAAATGCCACATACTGTAGAACAAATTGGTTATTTCTTACATCCACGGGACAGAGTGTTTTAGGGAGAAAAGTCTGGTGTACCATCTGTTATTGAAGATTACTGTAGGCATGTTTTGATGTATCTTCAGGGTATCGGTGTATGCAGTCTGCAGTAAAAGGCTTGTTTTGTTTGAAATGGTGTCATAAATTGAATGATTTTGAAGTTTTTAAATAAAAAATCAGATTTTTTTATTTAAACATGAAACAGTTAAACACATTTTTTGTGTAAGTAGGGAATTAATTCTATTGATGGCAAGACCATTTCATTAGTGAGACAGATTGTCACTGATATCTCCTGAAAGTAACTTTCTGTTAATAGTGTCAGTTTTTGCATCTGTTAAATAATGACTGTAAACAGATACCCATACTGTGTGTACTGCTGGAATGTGTGACCATTTTTAGAGCATTTTTTTTGGAAAGTCTCAAAATATAAATCTTTTTTTTTTTTTTTTGAATAAGGAATTTTCTCAGAGGAGCACAACAATTTAAATTATTTTAAGGAGCAAGTAGGAAGATAATTGTTTTGGTTTAGGAGTGTCACTGTATTTGTATCCTCTGCAGGGATGGATTGATAGAGAGAAAGCTGTATACAGTATACTGTAGATTAATGTAACTCTTTTGGCTTTTACAGAAGCACCGTGCGCCACCCCTTTGATCTGCAATTTAGGCGGACTTATCGACCTGGAGAAAGATGACTACCAGAGGGTGGTCTGCAACAATGAGCTATGCCCTTACGGAAACTGGATGCACCTGCAGTGCTTCTTCGAGTGGGAGAGTAGTATTCTGGTGCAGTTCAACTGCATTGGCCGGGCACGCAGCTGGAACGAAAAGCAGTGCCGGCAAAACATGTGGACAAAGAAGGGATATGATCTGGCCTTCCGCTTCTGTTCCTGCCGTTGTGGCCAGGGCCACCTTAAGAAAGACACAGACTGGTACCAGGTGAAGCGTGTGCAAGATGACCGAAAGAAAAAGGTGCTGTCTGAGAAGAGCCTTGGCAAGCTTAACTGTAGTGCTGATGGAGAGTTGCCTGAGGTCCCCAAGAAAGGGAAGCATCCTGCAGGGAACAAACCAGCGCACAGGCCTGTGGGACTTGACCTGCCGCGAAGGCAATCCATAGACAGACAGAACTCGCAGGAGAAAGGTGCAACAGGCTCCTGCTGCAGCAACAACTTGGGCCGTCGCTCACCCTGTGGTTCACCTGGCCAGTCCCCACTTTTGGGTTTCTCCTTCTTCTCTTCGCCCTCCTCCGGTGGGCCTCGCAGTTCACGACACTTAGGCGAGTTCCTCAAGAATGCCGTCCACATGGACACCCACCGCAAGAACTTGTCCACTAGCGCTGGGGCGATACGGAACGCCTATTTCGAGCATGCGGCAGGACTGCAGATGCCCCGGCTATCCTCTGGGGATGCTCCTGTGCAGTTCCTTCGGCGGCTCGACCTGTCTGAACTCCTGGCCCACATCCCTCGCCACAAGATCAACACCTACCATGTGCGCATGGAGGACGATGCTCAGACCGGCCAGGGGGAAGACCTCAGGAAGTTCATCCTAGCAGCGCTCAGTGCCAGCCATAGGAATGTGGTCAACTGTGCCCTGTGCCACAGGACACTGCCCATCTTCGAGCAGTTCCCACTTGTTGACGGGACTCTTTTCCTTAGCCCCTCACAGCACGATGAGATTGAATATGATGTTCCCTGTCACTTAGAAGGTAATCACTTTCTATTTGTCTGCAGTGTGTCCTCGTATGTATGCATTAGTACTGTTGAAAACATTAGAACAAACTGACATACTTTAAAGTGCATAATTATGCTGCCCTATCATAAGAACCAGTGTTGTTAGTTGTATAATGCTGGAGCAGTGTGTACCAGTCTCCTTCTAGAATGATGTACTGTACCTACATTCTTGTACAATTAATTTTTTTCAGGGCTCAAATTTCATTTTTGTGTACTAGGGGGATTTCCCCCCTATGCTGCAGCCAATGGGGGGGATTCCAAAATTTTAGGGGGGAATGGAAAAAAAAGGCAAAGGCAAAAAAACTTTTACTGCATCATCATTCACACTGGTGAATGATGATGCAGTAGAGAGAGGTGGTAACACCAGAATTTTCTTGCACTGAAAGTTGCAGATATGCAGGAGCAACTTGGAAAATGCGCGATTCCCGCACTGAAATTCAAGCCCTGTTTTTATGAAAAGGTTTTCTGCAATATTCGTTTTGTTGCACTTTCACAAGTACACATTTTTTAGGTCCATTGATGCAGACATATTTAAAGATGCAGGCAAATTCAGATGTTAAATACAGTTCCACAATATAAAATGTTTGTTTTCTTTAAACTGTTCTATACGGAACAGACCTAGGGTCATGTGAAAAAAAAATGTAACTCAAAATGTTGATATTCTACTCCTAGAACTACACTATGAGCTGGGTCTGCGGAAAAACCGGAACAGGCAAAACTCGAAAGCCTTGCTGACAGCACTGCTGTCTCAATTGTCTATTCAGTATAAAAATAATCAATTATGGTGGGGCAAGACACATTTCATTGAGAAAACAACCTTAAAAACTAGGGCTGTCAGTTAAGCCTCCAAATAGCAATCGATTAATTGGGCACACAAAATCGAATTGCAGTTAAGTAAAAGCTTGTGCACAACAATTTAATGTGAGGGGTAATTACGCCTTGGTAACGTCAAGAGAAAAAGAAAATGCGGAAATCGCTGCCTAAAACATCATCATCATCATCATCATCATCATCATCATCATAATAATCCAAATAAATTCATTTACTAACCACAACATGCATACATCATTGATGTGTTTTTTTATGTTATTGTATATTGTTAAATATTCATTAAATGACAGTTCATTTTGAAACTCCAAAGAAGCGCAAACTGTATACAGTCAGTTTTCTTCAATGTGCACAATTTATTTACAGGCTGTTTGCCAGGAATACAAGCCTGTCGTCCTGCTCTTGGTTCAAGGTGGCGCGCTTTTTTGTTTGTTTACATCGAATACACAGAGGGGTGTACTTGCAAAGCATTTTCAAAACTGATTCGCTGGTAGGATGGGACCAGCAAATCAGATGCTAGCTAACACAAGCAGGAAAAGAAGAGCACGCCCACTGCTTGCCTGGCAGAAATACTGTAAATAGCAAGGCAGGGCGTTCGGTGCAGTTTCGTTGATAAACTTAAATAATGTTATTAGCTATGCTCGTTACAAAAATGTAATTATTGAATCGATTATCCAGTATTTATATCGATGTATATAATGAGGAATGGAATCGATTGAAAAATCGATTTTTGATTTAATCGTAGCAGCCCTATTAAAAACGATATATTGCCTAAAGGGAAACATCGGCAAGAGTTCCAAGGTCTGTCTGTTCCAGCTTTTCCCCAGACCCAGATCTAGGTGTAGAATGGTGAAATTGAGTTCTTAAAGTCAAAATTTCGAGTTTAAAAGTCGAAATCTGTAGTTTTTTAATTTTTTTTTTCTCACATGACAATAGGCCTCTTGCGTAGTTCTAGTGCTAAACCAATAATATAAAAACATGGCAGGCAGAATTATAACTTAGACAATTAATAATCGCTGGGAACGTCCTTTCAGAATAAGCTTCACTCCCAGAGCCAGACTGCCTTATTTGTGTGCCTATGTGAAGCAAAATAATCAACAGAAAATGTTCAATTACATGTACACTGTCCAACAGAATATTAGCTAAATATTATTTATCATCAATAGCATGTGGTTTAAAACTAATTCAAGACTTTTGCAGAAACAGAACTCAGTTTTGGTATTGACTGTATTGTTCTTACCTGGCAATTATTTTTTGTTTAAACGTGATAAGTGCATCCACCTCCTAACGTTACCTAAAATGAAATAATTGGTAGCTGAAAACTATGATTAACAGGCATAGACCCTACTCCATTTGTAGAGGCATCGTTCCTGTTTATCATTAAAGCATTTTGCCATTGATCACAACAGCGAATTAACAGTGGCATTGATAAACAAAATGGCCTAATTATGAAACCATTGTTAATCCTTTTAAAACCTGCAGAAAACACTGTACTATACTGCTGCACAAGGATAATTACTGTTCTTGCTGGTTAATTGTGATATGGCACTGGACACCTATTTTATTTGCATAACAGTGTGTGTCTATAGTATCTTGCGGAAATAGCTTGTATATTTCATAGCTACAGTATTTGCGCTTTGAGTCAATAGGGTAAAGGGTCAATAGGGATTTACAAACACACACACACATGTGAGAGCAGAGTTAGTTGCTCGGATCCAGCAAATGGTGTGTCACCAAATGTAGCAGGAGAACAATCCCATATGTTAAAATTGGACTGAATTTTGTTTCCTGTGCGTCACAAATGTGACAAGACTTTAACAAGACTCTGTTTTTAATTGAGTAGTGTAGTCATTCCATGAATGAGGGGAGTGGGTTGTTTACTGCTTTCCTCATGCATGAAATTAGCACACTGTGGAGTATTCTGTTTAAATCCAAAGTATAATGTATGATATGTGTTTAACAGCTGATTTTGGAGAAATACTTTAGTTGAAGCTCTGCATCAGATTAGTAGTGTGTCGTAATTTAGAACAATGAGGTTTGCCTGATTATTCTGTTGTTGGATTATTTAATACAAGATAGATTCCAAAATGAGATCCGGTTTAAAAAATAATAAATATGAAAATGTTTAAATATAACCTGAAATGTTCCACCTAAACTGAAGGGCTAATTTCATGTATCAAATAACTTTCTTTTTCTCTTTTGAAGGGAGGCTGATGCACCTGTATGCAGTCTGTGTAGACTGCTTAGAGGGGGTTCATAAAATTATATGTATTAAATGCAAATCCCAATGGGACGGTCGCTGGCACCAGTTGGGAACCATGTACACTTATGACATACTTGCTGCCTCTCCGTGTTGTCAAGTAAGTATTTGAAGGTGTTGGTAGGGGTGGGGTAAGGCTTATTGGTATCCATAATTTGGAATATTCTGTCCTACAATGAAAGTACAATCACACATAAAGTACAAACCCAGGGAATTTATAAAAGTTTCCTTTCAAGTACGAAATGTATCCATTACATAATGCCATCCATAATGGGTTAACTTTGTTTACCTGAAAATTGGGAGACTTACCAAAGCTGTCATGCAGTGACCGGCAACGTCATCACACCATGATGACAGTTGAACAGCATCATTTTCTTTTCAGCCTGATTCGAGCAGCTGCAGAGAGATTCATTGTTTCAAATGGTTTCATCAAAAGCTACGTTTTTGTTTAAAAAATGTATTTAATTCGATTGTATGTTTCCTTGTGGAATTAATCGCTGAATTATTTAATAATTTTAGTTTTTTTTTTTCCTGGAGGTTTTGAGTGTGTTTTGTGAGTCCGTACGGGGCCTTGTGGCACGCCGGGAGCCTGCGGCTTGCCTGCACTTCCCCCCCGTGGATCATTTCACCCTCCTCTCTGTGTCACGGTTCACTCCGGCTGGAGTTGTATCTCTGAGGAGATTTTTCAAGCTATCTGGGCCCAGATAGTCTTGTATTAGTGCTACCTAGTCTGGGCTCAGGCTGGTGTGTGCACTTTTGTATTGTGTATAGTATATATTATTTTGTACAGTGTCTGTTACTAAATTATTTGTATAGTGGTAGGAACTGCCTGTGTGCCGCTTTCTCCACTGTTTTCTTTTCCAGGTGCACTACGTGAGTTGCTGATATTTTTCAGCTAGCAGCATTTTCTGGAACCAGACTGTGTTTGGTGACTCACGCTCCTGTACGAACACTGACCGATCCGTTGGCAGGAGCCTTCCGATCGGAGAGCTTGTCTCTGTGTCCATGCTGCAGGTGGGCAGCTTTTAGCAACACGCTGTGAAGGCTTTTTAGCTCAGACTTTCAAGCGGGCACACACAGGCTCTACTGCAGTACCCCTGTTTTTGTTGCTAGTGGTCTGTGCGGTTCCATCCAGCCCCACCTGATACCACTGGCTGCACCAGCAGCTCCGGCCCATGCATTGTTTACCGGTACCGCACTGAGTGCCGCACTGGCCCGTGTACTGGTAATGAGACTTGCACTGTACAGGTCCGTGCATCATCCGTGCACAGGACTTAGTAGCAGTAGACCCGGCTTCCCTCCTTGATGCGCCTGTCACCCCAGGCCATACTTTTGGCCTGGCAGTGGATGAGCTCTTGAAGAGGTCGCAGCAGGTCAGAGTCCACCAAGGAGCTGGCTCACCTGCTGCCAAAGAAAGTGCCACAAGTCCGCAGATCTGCGCCTCAATGGTGACCCATGCCGCAGTGGTGCCCCAGACCCCAGCAGCCCCCCACGGGGCAGCCGGCTGACCCAGCTCAGTGAGGCGCCCCGTCCAACAGGGGACATGGCCGCCAGTATCGCCGCCCATTGCAGGCTCAGAGAGCGCAGGTGAAACCTGCCATGGCTCAGCAGCCCTGAGGGTTTGCTGCCACAGGCTCAGGGCTCCTTCTCTCAGAATTACCTGGCAAATTGGCAATCATGCACCAATGACATCAGGGTGCTGAGCTCAATTCAGCTCAGCTACCAGCTCCAGTTCAAACAGGGCCCTCCCCCCTTCCCAAGAGGTGACAACCTTGTTACTGAGGCGGGCTATCCAAGTGGTAGACCCCCTCAAACTGGAGTCTGGTTTTTACTCTTGGTACTTCATGGTGTCCATAGGAATGACGGTCTCCGACCCACTCTCAACCTTAGACAGCTCAATCTGTTCCTGAGGAACGGAAAGTTTAATATGCTGTCCACACAGCAACTCTTGCGCACAGTCAGGACAGGCGACTGGTTCACCACGGTGGACCTGAAAAACGCCTACTTCAATGTCCCCATACTACCAAGCCACAGAAAGTACCTGCGCTTCTCCTTCCAGGGAAAAGCGTACGAGTTCCGTGGGCTGCCGTTTGGCCTCTCACTAGCTCCTTGCACTTTTGAGACTCAAGGGAATCAGAGTGTTAAATTATTTGGACGACTGGCTCATTTGCTCTGACTCTCCAACACAGGATGCAGCTTATACTGATCTAGTTATCGAGCATTTAGGCAAGCTCGGTCTTATGGTAAACGTACCAAAAAGCCAGCTAGTGCCGTCCCAGGTTGTCACCTACCTGGGAATCTGCTTGAACTCAAGCAGTATGATCGCCACTTTGCCAGACGAAAGAGTTCACAGGTTCTCGTCCTGCCTAGAGCTTTTTCAGCTCGGCTAGAGACTGAAGGTGTCCACCTTCCAGCAGCTCCTGGGCCTGATGGCAGCAGCTTTCCAGATACTTCGTCTGGGTCTCCTCCAAATGAGCCATATCCAAGTGTGGTTCAATCGCAAGGTTTTTTGGAGTTGAGACTTCACCCCGACGTGGTGAACATGATTTGGGAGAGCAGAGATAGATCTCTTTGACTCCCAGGAATCAGCCCATTGTCCCCTCTAGTTCTCCATTAAGGAGAGCGAAGCTCCGCTAGGTGTAGACGCCATGACCCACAAGTGGCCGAGGGCTCTACTGTACGTCTTCCCACCGATAGACGTGCTACCGATGTGCCAGGAGAAGATCAGACGAGACCGGGCCAGGGTGATCTTAGTAGCCCCATTCTGGCCCAGGAGGACTTGATTTTTGGCGCTGTCGCAATTACTGTGCGACCACCCCTGGCAACTGCCTCTCCGCCGCGACCTGCTCAGTCAGACGCGAGGAACCCTGTGGCACCCTGACCCATCAAGCCTACAGCTCTGGGTCTGGTCCCTGAACGGCTGCATTTTAGCCAGCTAGGGCTGCCTGAGAGAGTTATTTCAACTCTTCAGAATACCAGTGCCGCTTCTACGCGAGCCCAGTATGGGTATAAGTGGGCTGTGTTCCAGCCCTGCTGTCTGATGTGACACTTCAACCCCACTACATGTCCCATGCCAGTCATTCTATAGTTCTTGCAAGACCTCTTTGATGAGGGGAAATCACTCTTGACATTGAACTTGGCAGCGATTTTTGCTTGCCATGTTAAAGTCGAGCTCACTTCCTGGTGGGGCAATTTTTGAAAGGGGCTCGGAGGCTGCGCCCTCCCCTTAAGGACAAGGTTCCTCAGTGGCGGCTTAACGTAGTGCTTGAGGCACTCATGAAGCCGCCCTTTAAGCCCCTGCATTCAGCCGAGCTGAAGCATCTGTCTTTTAAGATAGCATTTTTGCTAGCCATCACCTCAGCCAAACGTGTGAGCGATATGCAAGCCTTTTTGTGGAGAAAGCTTGTCTGTTTATCACGGAGTCTAGGACCAAGGTCACGCTTTCTTGCCCAAATGTATTTCTACCTTCCACGTCAACCAATCGGTGGAGCTGGAGGCTTTCCGCCCCCCTCCTTTCCAGTCGGTTAGGGAGCGTAAGCTCCATGCGCTTTGCCCTGTAAGGGCATTTAGCGTAGTATGTTGACAGAACAAAAAGTTGGAGGCAATCTGAACAGCTGTTCATCTGCTATGGAGCTAAGGCCCACGGTAAAGCCCTGTCTAAGCAGAGGCTGTCCAGTTGGTTTGCAGAGACAGTCAAGGTTGCTTATAAACGAGCCAACTTGCCCCCTCCTGTGAAGGTCACTGGTCACTCACAAGAAGTATACCTCTTGGGCGTTGTTCCAGGGTACATCTGTAACTGACATTTGCAATGCTGCAAAGTTAACCCATTATGGATGGCATTATGTAATGGATAGATTTCTATTTCAGGGAACCAGGGTTATGATAATAACATAACGTTCCTTTTTTTTCTTTTACATTTTTTGATTTTGGTGGTCATGAAGTGGCTGTGGCAGCAGTGGTGAATGATTGCCATTTAACCCAGAACTGAAAGTCTTGTGCATTAACAGAATAATCTTTTCCAAATGTATATTTTTGTATGCAGCCACAGGAAAGGGCTATTCACACTATAGCGTTTATTTGCTGTGTTTTCTATGGTAAAAAATTGAACCTATAGAATTGAATACTACCTTTCATACTTGTCCTGCTAAATTTGGATATAATCTAAAGGCAATATGGATTGGGTGCTTAGTTGCTGCATGGTTATGCCCCAAAGAAGAGAAAGAAAGAGAAGAATGTGGATTCACCCTATGATAACGAGCAACGAGAAACCCTAGGGGAGTACCAGCGTCTTGTGCAAGAGCTGAAATATACTGTATATATTTATATAATCTCAAATTGTGTTATGGGTAACAAATAATCTCAACAATGTTATTGGTAACAAAAACAAAATTTAGAAATACAGACAGGACTGCCAAACGCGATCATTTCGATGCGTCCTGATGTGTGTGTGTTTTTTTTTTTTTTTTAAATAAACAGTACAGTAAACGCAGGTAGATGGTATTGTCAATGCAGATCTAATGTCAGACAGCACATACAGTGTTTTACATTATTGGGGAAAAATACACATATAGTAACATATATGACATTTAATTTGCTGTAAGTACAATACCACTTACCTGCGTATTGTGCAGGATATAATTAGATACATGATTTTGTTTTGTAGTTCAGTCTATATTTAATAATGGGCCACGGTATCTCATGGCATGCACTTTCTAGAAGCTATATACCCAGACATTTAACAGAAACCTGTAGTCAAAACAGTGTGTTTATTTGAACATACCAATAGGGCTTACTTTTGGATTTCCTCATATTTTTCCCATAATTTCTTTATCTAGATATTTCTTGTGCTGCTTATCATAAAGAACAAGGTATTCTGCACTGCTATAATCAGACGTTCCCCCATCTTGCCTGTGACATTTGACGCGCAAGTCTGAATACAGAAATAGCAGTGAAACGTCAGGTGTAAAAAAACGCAGCGAATAAACGCTATAGTGTGAATAGCCCTTAAGAATGTTTTTTTTTTTTTTAATCAGCAGTCTGGTTCTTGTATTTTTATTTAAACATAATTCTTGGTAATTTCCGGTACATACGGTTCTAAACACATAACACATGACATGCAAATTTACTCCAGCTGTTTCTTAGTTGCAGAAACATCCAGATAAAGAGAGTAGAGTTAGATCCAAAGCACTTCATTATAGTGTCATGAAATGATGCAGTGTTATTTTCTTCATTTTCTAAGCATGTATGTTTTCCTTATCATGTATTGTTATTAATATTTTCTAATTTCTTCTTTTCATTCTTGCCTCCCGCCCACTCCCAGGCCCGTCTCAACTGTAAGCACTGTGGGAAGCCTGTGATCGATGTGCGCGTGGGGATGCAGTATTTTTCAGAGTACAGCAATGTACAGCAGTGTCCCCACTGCGGGAATTTAGACTATCACTTTGTGAAGCCATTCTCCTCTTACAAAGTGCTAGAGGCCTGTTGACGAATGACGTGCTAGTGTAGTATCATTTTTTCTTTTTTAGGTAGTACTATTTTATTCATATATTAAAGTGTTTTTCTGTGGAATGTTTTCTTTAACAAAAACATCCTATTTTTTCTAAAGAAAATAATAAAAAGGGGGGAAAGGCAAAATGTTAATTCAGCATAAATCATTAAGCACATCAACCGGTAACTTAAAGAAAAAGTAACAAGAAAATTCCAAATGTATACAAAGCTGAGGTAAAAAAAAAAGTTAAAAAAAACTTTGACGAGTGAATGTATCAGTAAACCAGATATTATTATTTTTTGTAGAAAAAAATATTTTAACGCAAGTTTTGCAGTATCATATATGTATGGATTTAACAGTGGACCTCCACAGCTATTTATATGACATGGATAAATGTCAGTTAAATGTTATTAACTTTGGTACCGTTTCAAACACATTTCAGTTCTAATTGCTCAGCCCTTGCTCACAGTAATATACAGAATTTCAGTTTCCTGCTACATTAGTAATATTTTTTGTAATACCTATTGGAATTTATATGGCCATGTTATACACATGTTTCAATTTTTAGCAGTTATTACACATTTATGTTGCTTTTACAAATTGTGACTTGATACAAATAAAGTCACATTTTATAATCCTAGTGCTCTTTTAGTTATATTGCAGGGATTCCCTGAAAAGTGCATCTAAGAATTAGTGATAATGTTTTCTCTTTGACTGTGAAGTGCCTTGACCTTGATGTAAATGTGTGCTATATTTTATGCCAGTCAAATGTCCCTACTTAGGGTTTTTTGCCAATATGAAACCATCAAGGTTGATGAATGTCATAAAAAATACATATCTATTGCAGTTTTGTGAAAGCTTGAGAAAGCAGCTGAGGTGGAAGTAATGTCTTAAGTAAGTGAAAATATGCAGCTGTCAAAGAGACAGATACCTACTAAAATCACAAAGACAAAAAAAAAAAAAACACATCAGTTGAGTTGCCTGCATTGGAACTGACATTTATTGATAACATGTAAAGAGTGCCTATTTAAAAACCCTTTGGTAAAAATGTGGGAATGCCTTGTATCAAAGTGGAGTTTTCTTCAGGGAACTTTTTCACTGCTTACTTTTAGGATACACAAAGGGAAAAAAAAGATGAAGCCATGCTGACTTGATTGTGGTCATGAAGTTAAAAATCCACAAACATAATTTTCACATGCATGCCACATTAAAGGCAATGGACCATGCTTTTGGTGTCCTTTGAAAACAATTGTTTGAGATCTTTTCTTGTGATATATAAATTCAGTGATCTGTTCCCAGTTGTATCTTTGTTAAAAGGACACTGCGCGTTGCATGTACCCTTATAAAAAAAGAAAGGTCCTTTGCACTTTATGGATCTTCATAGTAGATGAGAAAATGTACTTACTGCTTAAGTTAAAGGGCAATACCAAAGAAACGAAGTACTTGATATTATGCACTTGTAAGGGTCCTTAGCCATTCTTTTTGTTCAATCAGCAATAAAGCATGTCGATACCGGATATCTAAAGCATGTTGATAGCGGGTATCTAAAGTAATGGAGCTTACTGCAGTAAAACTAGAAGTCACTTGCATTGTGATGCAGTATGTTCTGGTAATAATACCAGTTATGTCACCCAGTGATCTGCAGTAGTGTAATACTCCATGGTGATTAGACTGTGGTGCTAATAGTGTAGTGTACCAAAGGGTCACGTAAAACACGAATGATTGAATTGCAAAACCCTACAGGGCATTTTAAAAAGGTTGTATTGTGTCGCATTGTCAGATGCCAAAAAAGATTCCCTCTCAAAAACCTCATGAAATAAATGTGCAAGTGACCTTTCAGTTCTTTAAAGGTAAACAAGCAAAGTTTTGTGTCCGTAAAATCCACTGTACATAGTAGTAGAAAACATGTGTGGTGTACTGCGTCTTTGAAAAGGCAAATTGAGGATTAACATAAAGACGGCTTTCACATTTTAAGTTAGACAGGCTTAACTGTTTTGATGCATTGATGCAGGCAGGTCCGTTGATTGAATTATACTTCTATTTTACATTATGGAGATTTAGTTTGTCAATCAGAACCAATATTCATGTTCTCTCTCCTCTGTTTTTTTTGTGTTATACATGGCAGAGAGCAACAACTGATGAAAGCAATACGGACCTGATTAGTGAGATATTTGCCTGACTTGTCTAAGTTATTAATTTCTATGTCATGTCAGGTTCCTTTATTATCCCTGGAGTTTGGGATATAGTGGGGGGATGTCTGTCTGTCAGAGTTTTACAGATACATAGAGAACCGCTTATCCAGGTGTGATGGAAGTGGTGTTTTTGAGATAATCAAAATCTGGGTATCGCAGTCTATCCCATGTATATACAATTTACATTTGACCAATTTTATTCTAGTAAACCACTTATCTAAACTTGGTAAGCACAGTATTTTTTTTAACAGTTCTAATTTGAGAGGCCTTGACTGAAGTGGTGTTTTCACCCATCCAAATATCACATTTAATTGTGTAAATGTATCTTGAGAACTACTCATTCAATTGGTATCAATGAGCAATTCTCAACATATATATTTCCCATGCATGTAGACACAGTTCTGGTAAAATAGGGACATCTAGAGTAGGGATTAGATGTTTCGTATCATACATCATAGTTCCAAGGTCTGCAGAAGAGCATATCCTGGTATGTATTTCCTTTGTGTTCACAGAGTTAGAATACAATTTCCAGAAAACTTTGGATAATTTATTTGTAAAATTTACATTTCTAAATTTCTATAGGGATGTAGAGCTTTTGAAATCAGGTTTGGTTGTGGGAAAATAAGTGGTCCTTGCTATGTTAGTGTTACACCTCTTATTGTTATCAGTCTATGCAGATACCTGATAGCCTTAAATCTGATATGACAGACAGAAAATTCTGATCCAGTCCTCAATTTGAAAGTTTCTATTTTAATGAACGGCCTGCTGTAAATGAAGTTGAAAACTTGACAGAATGTGAAACAATCTTTTTGTTAATGTATTACATGGGCAGGACCTGAGAGAAGCCTTTTCAATGTTAAGTGCCACTTTCATACTGCTGACAAGGGATGGGTATTTTGAACTTGAAACATGTTGATTACTATGCTGAGTTTTATTATGTGATACATATTCATTATTTTGTGAAGCAGAGAAGATTGGGTTTGAAACTGATTAAAATAATACAATTTGTTACAGTATTTGGTATCCCTTTGTACTATACGTATGTGGGAGAATTCCCCACACTGTATCTCCTTAACCTTCACTTATACTGTTTATTTTAGAAGAGAAAATAAATGAAGGTCTTGGGCAGCCTATCAATTTTTAACCTAAAAGTACTAATTCCCATTCGGTGTTTTTTTTATTTTTTTATTATCTTTTTTTATATCCCTTTGCTTGTTGAGATATGTAAGCCAGTACTGATGAAAAAACGGTATATTATTATCATCTATTGCACTTTATCAGATGTTTTCAGAACACATTGATTCTTGACTAGTATTCACCTTCAGTTCGTGACCATGAATCAGTGCCATATACAGACCCCCGAGCTATCGCCATACGCCGCTGCTGTCAGTCAAATTTGGTAACCCTGTGACCCTGACTGAGTGCTGCGACTGGTTGCTAGGGCGAACGCATTTTCCCAGCCTCTGCTAACATTCTTTTGGTTGGCCTTTTGTTGTGCGTAACTGTACTTTCACTTCATGCCAAATGAAGATTACCCTGAAGCTTGAAATGCTGTGTTTATGTGGTCCATTTAGATGCAGGTAGCAGCAGATATTACTGCAGGTGTGTTTTATACAGTTTACTAAAATTCCACAATTTTGCCATTTTGTAACTTGTTTATGTTATTTTCATTATACCATGTAGCAGCAAGGCTTTATAAAATAAAGTTTCATGTTTAGTGATTGTTTCTATAATTAGACTATGAAAACAAATACAGTGCAGACTTTTATTTAAGTGTGTTATGTGGATAATGATGTACATATGATATTGTGATGTGAACGGGGGAGCTGTGCAAATGTGTTGCATAGCGCATAGGATCATGGGTAACATATAAAAGAGCAGGGGATCGCTACTGACCCAGAGAAGATAGCTGTTGTGCAGCAGTGGCCTGTCCCCTCCTTGTGAAGCAGCTACATAGTTTCCTGGGGCTGGCATCCTCTGTGGAGGGAAGAGAGAGCTGTAGTGTACTTCAGTCGAACCCTCAGCCGTGCGAGCTGCTGGCGGTGCTGGAAGCCATCAAGCACTACTGCCCCTACCTCTGTGGTTGCCGGTTTCTGCTCCACACCGACCATGCTTTGCTGCAATGGCTGCTGCAGTTTTGGGAGCCGGAGGGGCAGGTGGCACAATGCAACATTGACCTGGAGTGAAGCACGGAAATGCAGACGCGCTGTCCCGGAGACCATGCAGTGAAGCAGGGTTCCGTCACTGAACAGTGGGAGGCCAGTGAGCAGGAAGATGTGGGAGAGGAGAGCGAGGTCGTGCACATCTGGGAGATGCAGGCAACAAGCATAGGATCCTGACGTCAGCTGGCTGCTGCACTGGAAAGAGGGAGACAGGCGACCAACTTGGGAGGAGGTGGCTCCCCTGTTGGAGGTTGTCAAGGACTTGTGGGCTGCCCTCAGCCTCCAAGGGGGCGTGCTATACTGGCGGTGGCAGGAGCCAGCCCGTGGAGAGCAGCAGTGGCAGATTGTGGTGCCAGCCCCTCTCCAGGACGCCGTGCTGCAGGCAAACCACGGGGTTCTTGGGTAGGGCATTTTGGCATCACAAAGACGCTGGCAAGCCTCTTGGCTCACTTTTACCGGGGGTGATGCCTGCGAGACGTCAAGACCTTCTGTAGCCACTGCGACAACTGCACAGCGAAAAGGGGGCCAGGTGAGCGCTCCCAGGCTCCCCTCCAGCAGTACTAGGTCAGTGCGCTGATGGAGCGAATCGGGGTGGATGTCTTGGGGCCCTTCCCGGCCACCGATCGGGGTAATCGTGTGGTACTGGTCACCATGGATTATTTCACGAAAGTAGCCTGAAGCCTACGCACTGCCAGACCAGGAGGCTCTGATGGTGGCAGATGCGTTGGTGGACGGTTTCTTTTCCTGGTTCGGGGGTTCCCCAGGAGCTACACTCTGACCAGGGGCACAATTTTGAGTCCCAGGTGTTCGCTGGAGCGTGCCAGGACCAGGACCACCCCGCTGCACCCCCAGAGTGACAGTCTGGTCGAGCGGTTTAACTGGATGTTGAGCATGCAGCTGGCCATTGTCACCAATGAGTAACAGTGAGACTGGGACCTGCACCTGCCACTGATCCTGCCTGCCTGCCACATTGCTGTGCAGGAATCCACCTTCTGCACCCCTGTGCTGCTGATGATGGGTTGGGAGCTGAATACACCGGCAGATATCTTCTTTGGGCAGCCACTGGACACAGGGAAGCCTCCCGGGCCAGAATACACTTTAAATGTGCACTTTAAATATATAGTAGACTCTTTCAGCATACCGATGAAAACAAATACAATAATAACTTTTTTGTGTGCAATACAAATCCTTAGGTCAATAATTTGCACCTTGCTAGTAATTATGTGGACACAATTAAAAATAATGAAAATAATTCATAATACATTCATGTGTTGCGCTGTTTATTTTTGTTACATTGTCACATCAACGTGGCTTTTTCAATTTAGAAGTTGCATTTTTTCTGCTAGTCCGAGTAACCAGTCGCTGTTTTTTAAAGTCAGTCATAAACCTAAATTCACCTGGATCCGGGGTCTAGTGCCTTATGAAGCCCAAGAATAGATAAAGTAGTTGGGAGATAATTATAGTATATTTGCATTGAATGTTTCTGGTTTTAAATGGCCTGCAGAAGTGTTGCAAAAGAGTAATAGATCATTTTTGAGATGCAACTTGAGTTTTAAAATCTTACATCTTCCTGTCTTGTCAAGTTTGTTGTACCTTGTCATAATCAATTTCCAATACATCAGGATGTACTGTGGTGTTATTAACTTTAAAAAGTTTTACAATCAAACATGTTATTTATTCATTAGACCACACGCTAGACCTGAAGATGATGCAGATGATGCATTTTTTCCATAAACTACCATAGTTCTAGCATTACAGTTAGGGCATTGAGCATTGATATCTGTACTGTATATAAAATGCAGTTATTTTCTTAAATGTCTAGTTTCACAGGCCCTGATTAGCACTAATCTTGGACTACTTAATATTAAGTTAGGTAAGGTAATCCAAGAGCTACAGACATCAATACTGGATGCATTTTTACACAACCAATACTTTTTCATCTGCATCTGCAACAATTTACTACTTTTGAAAAACATTTTATTCTCTATTTATGTCTGGGTTGGACCTAAATTTGAAAAAAACTGGAAATAAAACACAATGAAAAGCAACACAGGCTGCAAAACATTAGTTTGGACATCTTCAGAATCAGCAATGGAAAAAAATAAACAACCACAAAGCAAACTTGGCATGGACATATATAAATTGGGAACGTTTCTAGCTACCTGGCCCTGTCTGTTCTTGTTTGTGAAGCGATTCTGACTGTGATTGATTAAAAATCAATAGAAAATAACATCACGGGAAGGGTGATCACATTTCATTATCTCAAAAGGGGATGATTTCCAACACATTTTAAATCTATCCCCCACTCCTAACCAATTTATTTCTTTTAGCAGCAGAGACCAGTATTTTTGTACATGGTGTGAGTGCATTTAAAAGCCATAGTATTTTTCTTCATGTTTTTAAACTTCTGTGTCTGTTTTACAGGTATGAACTTTAAAAAAAACTGTATTGTATTTGTTGTTAATGATAATAAGCCATAGGTAGTTTGTTCTGTCAAGTGTTTGGTCAGTCTGGCTTCCGAATTTGGCTAATACCTCTAACCCCCTTTTAAACATCAATGGTGTCTCACAAATGTACAAAAATACTGGTCTCTGCTCCCAAAAGAAATACAATTATTTCTACTTTCTTGCGAAAGTAATGGATTTGTCTCATTCCCCAGGACCATTCTTTTTTTAAAAGGGTCTTGCCTAGTAGTAAGAGACAATTGGTCCTGATTTTAAATCCTATCTTAGACCTATTGTATAACAGTACAACTGGACTGATGTCAAGATGGCTCTGTAGGTGTTGCTGGTTCATTTAATGTGTTCTTACCTATAGTGTATTTTATTGCACTCTTCTAGTATGTTATGCTCTTCTTTACAGAGCAATATAATGCTGGAACAAATTATATTTTGACCTAAAATATTTTGTGTGGCTGTCTTCAGTCATTCCTGCACCTGTTTTAGGGTATATTTCTGAACCCTAAAATAGCATGGAGACTGACATGCCCACTCACTTGTAGAGATACAAGTTCCTCCATGGGCAGAGTGGAAGCACAGCAACAGGGCTCCGTGGGTAAGTGCTCCTTTTGCCCATACTGTTGCTTTTGAGTAGATATAAAAGAGCTTCAATCTCCTCTTCTGTCAGACTCTAATGAGAAAACTCAAAACAGGAGCAGTGGTGGAATAACCTGAAAGGCAACATGTTGGAAACACACTCATAATAAAACTCTTGCATTGTGCAATTGTTTGAATGCACTTTTTTTTTTGTAAAATGAGATTATTAAACGAATGTAAATACTCTTGATTAAAGTGTTTGACAATATGGTATGCAGTGCATTGTGGTATTTTTTTTCTTTCCTTTTTTTTTTTTTTTTTTTTTTTTACTGGATTAGAAGTGTATTAACCGATTTAAAAACTAGCACATTATGGATGAGTTTGAATGATTATAAAATTAAGTAATGAAATAATCCTTTCAAACTCTTCACTAATAACTTGACTTCCCAATACTAAACACATTCACAAACAACATGTCATAACCCGACTTTTAGCCTGTTCAGGTGTTGGTGGTATTTGATTTGGTGGAAAAGGAATGCAGATCTATGACCATGCATGGTGAATTAGCACTTTTGTAGTTGCCATCCTTGACTTGGACCAGTACATTTTTTTTATATAATACCTTTTAAAAAAAAAGTTAAAGGAATCCAGAATTTACACATGGGTGTGATTTTCAAAGCTTACGTTGAGTACATCTCTGATAATAAAATAAAAAAAAGCAAGTCCCATTTTTGCAAGTTTATGTTCACTGGACAAAACAACATATAATTTAAGTTTAAATACAAAAGCGAAGCAGATTTGTACGTTTGAGATTAGGTAAATGTCTTCAAAATCCATTTGCAAGGTTTTGAAAGTGAGCCTCACCTGGTGGATCCCCTGCATGCCTTGTTACGCTAATGTAGGATTCTTACATTCAATTACTTTGAAACATGTTAGATGCTTGTTACCTAATCTTAACAAAGAAGAAAAACCCTGACTGCATAGCCTTTTATTATACACTGTCGGGATATGTCAATAGTGATAATGAGCAAGCCTGCTGCCTTGCATGTCTACAGTCACCACCGTCAGCACACTGTTGAACATCTGCCATTGTTAAATCTCACTCTGTCAACTGGAAATGATTCCCTTTTCCTTCAGGGCAAATAAAATAGATTTTACCTATAGCATCTTATTTAATGGCATTAAAGTGAGATATACCGACTGGGTTCTATTTCAAAGGCAAATTAGGGAAGGATCATTTTTGTTCTTGTTATGGCAGCTGTAGGCACCTAAAGCCACATAATAACTACTGCACTAAAAACTGTCAAAGATCATTTATTTTGATTTAGCTGGATTATAAATACTCCTTGATTTTATTTAAATGTACTATGCACCTATAAGGTAATTTACAAATGAGCATATGTGACCTGTTCTAAGAAAACACAACCAGGACATGTCCAGGTTCCTAGATAGATAGCACCACTAATTAGATCCTGTACCATTTTAATTAATCAGATAGACCCCAGAATGCCACTGTAAGATAGATATGGGCTTCAATTTATGCAGTTTTCCTATGTTTTAACTTGCTCTTTATTTTATTAATCAGAATAAACTCATACAAAATTTAATAGATCAGATTGTGATTGTAACAACATGGTTAAAAGACAATTTTCACAAGTTTAAGCGAGCAAAACAAACTTATAAAGCTGGTTCAAAGATTTCAAGGTGAAGCATTCCAGGAACCTACACACTGATCCATATAAGCAGGTAAAGGGTTCATTTCATTACCAGGTCTATGAAGTAGGGAGATTAAAATGATGTATATACTGCCGTGCTTTCACTTGATAGTGTTTGGCACCAAGGATTTATTGCCCCTTTTAATAGTTTTATTATCACTATATATAATTCCATTGCTTTTTAAAATAGGTCAGGGATAGGGCATTATTTAAGATCGATCATATTTACCTTTGTGTAACATTCAAGGACCCCATATATACTTTGTAAATGTTGAAAAAAATAATAATAAAAAAGTCAGGTCTGACAATATCTAGCAGTGCCAAATACTTTTAAGAAAATGTAATTGGATGATGGCAGTTTTATATGCTTGTGGTGTTGTTCAAGATCCTTCTGATGTTTTGAAATATATTATCTTTGCATCACTGTCTTGCTCCTTACATTTCTATTTATTTTTATTTATGGTTGCTTTGCCCATGGCAACTAAGAGTATATTTGACTCTGAATGTAGCTCACTACCTGTTGCCATGGCTGTTTAATATGTTTTTTGTCAATGTAAACTATTGCTTTTATAAGAAATTTCCTCGGAAACAACAAACATTTTTTTATTGATGCATTGACTTTTATTTTATTTAAGTGATGTTTAAACATGATACTTACAACTTGAGAAAAGTATGTCTGGTATATCATCACAGCAAATAGAAACAGAACTAAGTTAAGGGATTTACTTAGTTGTCATGGTAACTAATTATAGACAGAATAGGCAGCATAGTTATTTTTTATTTTTTTAATCTCACTTAAAAATCTCAACCAAGGACACAAAAGCTGTTACAGTACTTTCAGTCCCACCCTTCAGATCTCAGTTTCATTGTCTCTCTCTTCTCTCCCTTTTAAATTCTCTCTCTGCCAATTTGTATTTAAGGGGTCAAAGACAATAAAAAAAGCCATTTTATTCTTAACGTTTTTACTTTGCTACTGTGATACAGACTTGTCTTTTGGCTTAAATAATACAAAATATAAATAATCTCCATCAAACTGTATTTTTTCCTGTTTTAAAATAATTTACAGGATGAAAAAGGCCTTATTAGAAAACTTCAGACTCTGCTAGGGTTAATGTAGAAACTGAATTCAATTTAATGACAGTCCAGTTTTAGTCAACTGCTTCCATGTCCCTGTCTGTTTGTTCCTGGGTGTTCTCCTGGGTGGCACTTGGCTTGTCGGAGGTGGGTTCTGCTGGGCTCTCACTGTTGACTGGAGCAGCTGGCCCAGGCTGTGGAGTAGGTAAGCTGTCAACCTCTGCTACTTGACTTGCCTCTAAAGGGCCCTCCTCCTCATCTATGATATGGGAGATTGTGAAGGCAGCCATGGGATCCTGAATACAGGGAAGCTGAGGCAAAGGGAATTGCTTGACTTCCTTGGCACTCTGGTCCTCGCTGTCTTCCTCCTCCTCCTCCTCCTCCTTTTTTTCCTCCCGTGTGCCACGTATTTCTGAAATCTTCTTGTATAACACGGTCCTCTCGTCCTGCAGGGCTCGGCACAGTTTCTCCAGCCTCTGAATCTTAAGCTGGAAGCACTCAAACTCTTTGTCCTGCACAACTTTCTGCAGAAAGATAAAGTCAGTAGGCTTTTCAGTAAAATTCTGTAATTTTCTTCATACATAACTGAGGCCACTAAAACCTGATTTTCTCTATTCACAGATCTGTACCTACACATAGAAGAGCATGCAAGTCAAGGAACTCTGGCAATACATTAAATCACACTGTGTTTTTTAGTTTCCTTGTTACAGTCTGGTATCCTTAGATGATTTGACTATTTGGGCATCCTGTCCTTTACAAACTATGATAAATCCATCATCCCAACAACTAGCTAACCTAGGTATGTACCCACCTTCTGCTGCTGAATATTATAAGTGGATAAAAAAATATTTATTTAAGTTTACCAAATAAGACAACCTGCTAATGTTGGTGGTTCTGACACAAGCTTGCCCAAGATTGGTTATGACACAGCAGATGATCTGTTGGCTCAAGATATTGATTGGTCATCCTGATTACATACAAGAAAATACAGATACAGTGAATACATGCCAACTGCTGATTTTCTGATTGAATGCTACTTACCTCTTCAATCACGTCTAGAAGTGCCTTGTTACAGCTCTCAAAGCGAGTTCTCCAGACAGTTGTTTCTTTCTCTAACGTCTTCATTTTCTTTGACATCTACAAAATGATTAAAACAAAACAAAACATCATAAAGTATTTTATGAAAATCTTATAAAGCCCACCATTTCAGGGATTGCAAAACTATCTTTAGCAGACTTCGTATCGTTATAAGAACCTACATACAGAGATCACGTGTGCATGGTTATGGAGTAAGACACATGATTAAACTGCTCTGCAAAAATTATTTATTTTTTCACTAGCAACCCTCCAAAAGACCCGATGATTCACAGGTCCGATGATTTTCGCTTACACAAGGCATGGGTAGGGCAGTTGTTCTATTCTGGATTTTATGGCAAGACCAGGGGTGCTGCTGTTCTAGTCCATGAACACCTTTTCTTTCCTCTCAGGTGACCACAGACCCTAATGGTCGCTATGTCATTGTCTCAGATGAACTTTTCAATGTCCTATAACCTATTATCCCCTCTTCGAGAGCTAAACTGTCACCACTTGATCTTGTGGGGACTTTAATTGTACATTAAACCCAGCCTTGGACCTCTTCCTCAAAACTGTCTCACCATCAAAGACTTCTCAAGTTATTCGCTCTTTTCTTGATATTTATGGGGTTTCTGACTCTTGGCGTTTCCTTTTTCATACTTCAAAGCAGCACTGTTTCTTTTCTCCTGTCCACCATACTTTCTTTTGTATCGACTATTTCTTTCTTGATAACAAATGACTTTGTTCCTGTACTTATGGTAGCATAGATATATCGGGCCATGTCCCTTAGTTTTGGAAATTGCCTTTCTTAATTAGAATGTGGCATTGGGCAACTGGCGCTTCAACCCCCGGGTTACTTTCTGATCAGAGTTTCGTCCAGTTTATTTCCCCACAAATATCCTTCTTTTTGGATGTTAACTCAACTCCTGGGATTTCTTCCTCTACTCTGTTGGAGAGGTTGAAAGCCCACCTTTACTGCCCAAACCAATGAGCGGCACACAGGGAGACTTTCTCAGATAACTCATTGTATCTTAAAGTTAAATTAGAAATTTGCCTACTCTCCTACCTCCGAACTTCATGAGAAAGGCTGGCCTTGCAAACTTGTGTGATTTGCTGTAAACAAATCAGGCCCAACAGTTGTTATTAAAATCATGCCATGCTATTTTTGAACATGGCAACAAGGCCAGTAACATCAGCTACAACAGTTTGCCACTTCATATTTCATTACCCTGTGTACTCAGTGAGGTCTGACTTCTGTTGATCAACAGGAGATCAACAACCAAACTGTAGATTCATTGTTCCTTGTTATTCCTACCATCGATCCCCAATATAAAGCTTGCCTGGAAGGAAATTAATTACTTTGAAGGAAATTAAATTGGGCCATTAAATCGATGCAGAGTAGCAAATCACCAGGTCCTGATGGTTTTCCAGCAGTTTTTAAGAAATTCTCCCCTTAACTTTCCCTTCTGCTATCTTCTGTATTTTGGGAATCTTGTCTTTCTTTGTCATCGGCCTATGACTCTTTGTAAAGCAGAAGATGTATCTTTATGCAAATTATATTTTTTGACCCCACATCTTTCCTCTGTCACATTCTTTCTATATTAGATCAACTTGGTAAATTCTCTGGGTATAAAATGAATCTCCATCAACTCTGCTGCCATAAATGACCGCATTTCCACGTTTCCTTTTAAAATTGCTTCCAATAGATTCACCTACTTGGGTATGTCAGTAACACGTTTTTAGAATGACCACTTTAAATCTAATTTGACTCCATTACTGGAGCGTACCAAAAAAGACTTGGTGCATTGGTCCACACTGCCTTTGACACTCGCTGGCCGTATAAATACGATAAAGAGCAACATTACCTACAATTTTCTGTTTTGATCACTAAATCCTTATTTAATTAATTTGAAACAAATGAGGAGCATTGGCAGGATTGGCGCTGCCTAGCGTTCAGTTTTATTATTGGTCTGCTAACTGTCATAGTATTACATGCTGGTTTAATTACCATTGGCATCAGGCTGACCCTGCATGGCTATGCATCAAAGCAGCTTCTTGTTAGTCTACATTACTACCCACTCTGCTCTGTTCCTCCTTACCTCTTCTTTTTCTTTCTCTATTGCCACCGTTTCTACTCACTATATTATTTCTATCAATTGCAGTGTGCATTTAAGCTATGTTAATTTTGCTCATTTTAGAAACACTGCTTATTATTGTATATAAATGTACTTGTATTGACATTACAAAATCAATAAAGAACGTTTGAAAAAAGAAACTACAGTATATACTGTACATAGATATAACTTAAAGGCTAAAAAAAGTCTTACTCTAGTAATGTTACCCAATGTTGTCTACTGAAATGTATATCATGTATATATCTTTACTGTTGTGAAACCTGTTATTTAAATAATATATATTTTTACAACAGTGAAGCTGGGTTAGTTTTTGAATTTGACCATTTCTATAAACAAATGCTTGGGTAAGAACCAATGGAATGGGTTGTTTTTATTCCCTTTATATGTACTGTAATTTTGTGAGCTGGTTTCAGTAACAAATGAAGGAATGAAACTTGGTATAGTGATTCAGCTAAATGATTCAAATGATGGATCTGCTCAGTACTCACTCTGTCCATCTCCTGTTTGAAATTTGCAAACACTTCATTGCTCTTTGTCATTGTGCCCTGGAATTCTTCAAACTTCTCAGTGTACAGGGTCAGCTGTTGAAAGAAAATGAATTAACCTTCCACTCAAAAAGAGGAACATTTTCCAGAAATATCTGAATGAATCGTACATTCTTATCTGTACACTGTCTTTGTAAGGATCTGATGGAACACTGCTCAGTTAAAATCTGACCAAAATAGTTCAGACATCCTTAGGCACTGAGTTCCAAAATTGGGCAGATAATGGCACTTATACCGACACACTGCAATTGATGTAACAATTAATAGACCAGCATCAGACGACATCTGACCAGGTGACCAAATCACTAGAACGTCGCATTAGTTTCTTTGTTTCTGAAATTATCTTTACTGAGGTAAACTGCAGTCTGCACAACAATACCATCAATGGTTAAGCTGTTGGTTTTTTTAGTATGTTGAAGTGTAAAGCACAGCATTCATCTTCTTCTTAATATATAAAGAAGAAAGTTTGTCTGTCTGTCTGTTCCTTTATGAATTTGGACCCCGCAGGAGCCAGTGCAACCAAACTTTGCATGGCCCCCTCTTTCATCCAGGTGAAGGTCGAGGGCTATGTTTGGATCCAAAATTTTGACCCCCGGGATACTTTATTTAATAACCCCATTGCTGGATCACTACAGCAGCCATGTATCTCAAATTAAAGAAACCCACAAAACCAAAAAATAAAAAATAAATAAAAAAATTAAAAAAATGGTAACCATCCCAAAAAAATAAAGGGAAAGGGGTCCGAGTGCATTGTGCGACACCCAAGATCGGTAACTTATAGGAAACCATAAGGCTACCATTCCCCAATTTGTCATGCATGAAATATTGAAATATTGAATTTCCCCGGGCAATAACGAGTACTTCAGCTAACATACATAATAAAGATATAATTATTTTTTTTTCTGCAATAAGGAAATAAAGCTTTTGATAGTGCTTCAGGTGTTTATAATGGTGAGAACAGTCAATTGTGTTTTTAAAATTTCCTATGACCATACAGTACCTCTTTACTTAACTTTCTTTTGCTTTAATGCTGAATTCCCATCTTCCAGCCTCAAGGCAACTCTCTATATGCCAAGCAGCTTTTTTGTAGCTTTCTGCTTAAATTGTAAACTGTTTTTTAAAAGCAGTCTACACAGGCACAGTAAGACTAAATAAAAACAGTTATCCTTTTTTTTGTAATAAAGAGTTTTAAGACTTTTTAAAAATACTGTTTTTTAATAAAAGAACGTGTGATTACGTGGAGTGGTGGGTTTGCATGTAAGCATACCGTTTATAGATCATTTGAGCAGTTTATGCGTCAAGTGATTTATCATCTGTGTCTGACCTTTTGTGCCTTGTTGAACTGAACATATTTTTCGATGTGCAGATGCATTCTGCATATAAAAAAAAACATGTTCAGTTCAGTTAGACATAAAATGTAACTCATTTCTAATATTTTGCAATCATGTGAAATGGGTATGAAGGGATGCCTTCAAAATGAATGTACAGACTTTTCTGACGTACAGTATTTATTTCTTATTTTCAAAATGTCTCGTGGTCATGGGTATTACATTTTTAAGTTTTTTTTTTTTTATGTATGTATGTATGTATGTATGTATGTATGTGTGTATATATATATATATATATATATATATATATATATATATATATATATATATATATATATATATATATATATTTATTTATTTTAAATATAATTATGAGTTTACAAATATTGTCTCATAATAAGTACTAGCTGTTATACTGCCTGACTTGATTGTAATGTGCTGTTTGCAGCTGCTGCAGTCTGGTTGTGATGTGTGGCCAGTATTTTACTTGATAATGAGGCTTTAGCCTCAATGGGTACTTTTCAGGATAAACAAGTAAATACATATGCTGACTCTCAAAGGGTGTAATCCCCTGTCACCTCCAGGTGGGTCTAGCTGTATGTCAGGATAGATGAGGGGTGGGTGTGTGTGAGTGTGTGTGTGTGTGTGTGTGTGTGTGTGTGTGTGTGTGTGTGTGTGTGTGTGTGTGTGTTGTCCACTCAGTCACTGTTCCAGCCTAGTGAACTGAGGACACTAATTACTAAACAAACTACCTTTTAAATATATCATAAAATATAGAGATATAATAAATATAAAATATATGAAACACGGTACATTCTTGAGAACTAAGCACCTGCCAGCAGTAGGATGGTAGACCATTCCCATTATTTTATTTTGGGACACGCTTTATTTTTTTTTGGTTTATTAACTGTTCATTTTTAGCTAAGGGTTAGGGTTAATAAAAACCTGATTTAATTAGTTAAACATTACTACAGTAACAATTTGAACTGATTTCAAGCATATGATCGACTGTTGTTTGATTGATCATCCATAGGGCTGTGGTGTTTGCAGTTTTAGTTGGCCTATTATATGTTATTAACTAACAGTTAACAGAAAACAAATAATGTACATTAACATGTTTATTAGCTGTTCTTTAACAGTTAATAAACAAAAATAACAGCCCTTAAAATAAAGTGTGACCTTATTTTGTCATTCAAATTGATTTCCCAGAAAATCAATCTCATGAGAGGAGTGTCGGTCCTAGATTTTGGTAATATTGAAATTAAAAAAAGGGAAAACCACAGGAGTAATGAGTCTATGAAAGAGGTAAGTGAGAGTGGCTGGGCAATGCCCACATTGCAGATATTCACCTGCTTTTGCATCAGTGTATCTTGTTCTTTCAGTATCTTAGACTGTAGCTTCCACTCAGCAGCCTGGGTCAATAACTGTTGTTGGATACAAAATATTGGAAACAGAAGTTGTTAAAGAGTTATTTTACCTGCTTCTTCAACTCCTCATTCCTTGGCATTTCTTTGTGCACTCAATTGCCTCTTTAAGCAATTATTAAATGGGAGGCATAACAAAAATAATCAGTCATTACTCACTGTAATGACTGAGATTTACATCATACCCAGCTAAGCTAATCCTTTTAGGGGAAGAAAACTTAACCCATATTCAAAATGTTGTCAAATGATGTTAATTGATATACAATATATATATATATATATATATATATATATATATATATATATATATATATATATATATATATATAATTTTTTTTTTTTTTTTGTTCAACCCTAGGGAAAAAAACAATATCAGGAATAAAAGGACATCATTAAAATGGCAGGCTTAAGGGCGTTGAATATTTATATCCGCTCATTAGACTAGATCCAAGTGTATGATACTTTAAATGATTTATTAATTCAATTGTTGCATATAAAGAAAGGCATGCAAACATAAAGCCATTGATATATTCACATTATGTTTTGAAAACTGTATAGCTTCTTTAATAAAGCAAGATCAATCAATGAAAAATGATACATCTCTTACATATTCCTTTTCTCTCTGGTGACAATCCTCAGCTTCCTTCAGCATCACATTTGCCTGTTCTAACTTGGCATCCACCAACTGCTGCTGCAAATCACGGTGCTTGAAGATTTTATTTAGGTGCTAAAGGAAAAGAAATACACATCTTAATCTGGTCCCAATTAGATAGTTATTAAATTGTTGTTCTATATTCACTAAAATAGTTAATAGCATTGTGAATAGGGCACATGCCTTTTTTCTTAATTAATATATAATAATAGATACATACTCCTGTATATTCAATACATTTTCCATTCAAACTTTAGGGTTAAAATGTAATATGTGGGAATTGCATGTTAATTCATATGATATGATTTCCATTACACGAGAGTAGATGTTAAAACTTCATGCTGATTTGAACTCGGCTCTCGCCAAGATAAGCACTAACTGACGTAGCTTTACAGTAAACTAATGTGATCCATCTGTGTTTCCATGCATTTGCGTTTCCTTCCATATGATGATGTAGATATCCTTCTGCCTGGTGTTGATGGCTGAAGTGTAATGCTGGCTCCAGGGCTCAGCTTATTTGCCTCCCTGGTGCGTCAGCACACACAACGGCTGCGATGCTGGCTCTGGGGATCAACCACAGTGCGGTCTCCCCAGCGCATCAGCATGACAACTGTCTGGATTGAGCGAAGTAGGGTACATCTCCGGGGTCTTCAAGTGGGCACCTTCCATCCTTGGTGTTTCGTCGACTAGCCCACGACACCTCAAGAGGGCTCGATGGTGATTCTGGCGTCCCAGCATCACCCCCTCCGTCCCCCGCTTACTTACCTGTACATCAGCATAGCATTTCTTTCTTTCTATTGTGCTTGAGATCCCCAGCCAGAATCTTTCTGTCTCAACCACAGCCATTTGCTGCTCCACTCTGCTGCTTAACTAAAGTTCTGTATGGTGTTTTTCATAACGTCTGTGATTTTAGATTACAAGTTTCATTAGATATATGTATTTTAAAATAAGTGTCAAATGTCAGAATTATCTGGGAGAACTTGGATAAAGCACAATTTATAAACAACTTGCTGAAGTACCTGGCGTTGCCTGGGGAAATTCAATATTTCAATATTTCATGCATGACAAATTGGGGAAATGGTAGCCTTATGGTTTCCTATAAGTTATATTGCAATACCACTATATACCATTAGTTGAAAGCTTAAGCAGTTCACTGATTTATTGCACATTCTGTTGTGTTATATCTGGAATGACTCTCAAGAGTACTTGAATACATTTAATGTACATTTAGTGTGAGGGAAAGCTGTCGATCAATGTGGATGGCCTGGTTTGGTTACCTCCTCCCTCTGCTCATACTGGTCGAGGATGCCCTTGAGTTTCTCTGCCAGGTCGCTGTTCTCCTGACACAGCTTGTTGTTGCGGTCACTGTGCTGCTCAATCTGGCTCTGGATGTCAATCAGGGTGTTCTGGAAGTGGGTGGTGATCTCCTTGCGTTTCTCTTCATCTTCACGAGACCGCTGGAGAGTTTTCTCCTGTAAAGGAATCAAAGAAGACAGTTTTTTCAGTTTTTTATTCAAGTACACATAGGCATCCAGAATATCAAGTTTCCACATGCCATTTACTCACCTTTTTTGTTGTTCGTATGATATCTAGAGTACTTGGATTTATGAAGCATTATTCATGTATTTCCAACTAACTATTTAAATGACGGTTTGTTCCTGTGTTAGAACTAGGACAAGACTATAAATCACACCCAGGGTCAATGCTTAGTCATTTACACCCCTTTTCCGAATAAAAAATAAAATGCAAATTAAAGTACATTGAAGAAATGCATGGTCTAAACTTTAGGCAGAGAACTGAAGCATATGTGTCAAAAAGCAATATTTATAGCACAAACCTGTTACAAGCATAACCCGGTGTTTCAAAAAACACCTTTAAAGTACTTGCACTTCTAATTTCAATTATACCTTTTATGAAATTCCTTAAAATGTAATTATAATTTTCTATGAACGTGTTTTGTATGAACAATGTAATGCTTTCCCTCTTTGCAATGAAAAACAAACTACAACTGGTGCTTCAAGAAACTGAAATTCAGTAATGGTTTAATCATAGTTTAGATTTTAGCCACGATATTGATATATTGTGAATCTTGCTGTACATCAAAGAGAAATAATTTGTTAATATATCCAACTGCCTGCCCAAAGTTTCTACCTAAAACTTCCCAACAGACATCACATGCGAAATAATTAGGTCACGCTAACCTGAGCTGGACTGAAACCTGCCCCTGGGGTCGGCAGCCAAGGTCCTTGGCAGGGGACAAATCCCTATGACTACATTTCTCTTGTCTACATCAAGCCTGTTCGATTCAGCCTGAACTTTTCATTTGACACAATTTTAACCTGAAGGTCAGGCCTACTTTAGTTTCCACAGTAGATATAAAAAGATCTAGGGAGTTTTCTAAGGGGGAAACTTGGATCAATTCTGAAATTTTGAAACGAACACAGTACTCTCAAGAGGATGACCCAAAGCATACCTTGAATGAGGCTGAAAAGAAGAAAGGATGTGATCACAGCTGAGTATTGGTGCTCTCTCCACCTACAAATATTCTATATATGTTAAACATTTATTGTTTTCAAATCAACATATAACTGAATGTATTTATTTAATACCTGCCGATAAGTACTTCTTAAAGGCGTAGGAGTATCAGCACACCTCTGTAGACAACATTTTTCCATGCATACACCCAATACTTATAATACTTCCACCGTGTTCTGTTCCTGATCCCGTGTTTAAAAATC
Organism: Acipenser ruthenus; assembly: GCF_902713425.1. Taxonomy (NCBI): domain Eukaryota; kingdom Metazoa; phylum Chordata; class Actinopteri; order Acipenseriformes; family Acipenseridae; genus Acipenser; species Acipenser ruthenus. The sequence goes on along the minus strand of NC_081193.1, from coordinate 41,639,015 downwards.
CTAGTGGAAGACTGTGTGCACATGTCATAACACTGCCCTATGAATAATAATCTAAATCTAGATGTTTGCTTTAACCTCTTGTGGCAGGGCAAAAGCCCAGCCCGTATGAAATGTGTGTGGGTGTAGGGAATATTGGGTTGGCAGGGAGGGGGTTAAATTCCTCCCTGTCAAAACACGTGGGAGTGTGGCTGGAGCCGTAAATTGAAAAAAATGATTAATTAAGCTCCAGCCACAGGTGTATAAAAAGGTGATCATGGGTGTTAATATTAGAGTTAATGTTGGTGTTGGAGAAGGTATGTGTTGCTGTTTGTCCTGTATTGTTGTGAGTTTTTGTAGACATTTTGTTTTGCCCCTTGTGCCTTTTATTTTGTTAATGTGTTTTTGTTCGTGTCTGTACTGTGTGTGAAATAAACGTGCACATTTTGGCGCTCTTCTGGCCGTGACACGCCCTGTCACACCTCTATATATTTCTTCAAATCCTTCTGCACAACATGTAGCTGATAGTATTTGCACTCTTAAAATGTATTAGTTCAAGTTTCAAATGATGTAGTAAGTTAAATATATTATAATAATCTTGTGTTATTGCTGTTGTACAAATGAAGTAAAACATAATTACAAAAATAATGCTGAATAAATAAGAAACAAATAAATAACGAAAAACAACCTAGCATAAACATATTACTAATACAATACAATGATGTTTCAGTTTTTCCCATTACCCCTACCGGTATGTATCATTGGAGACACATGCTATATAACCTAAAACAAGGACTACAAGGTCAAGTCCCAATGTCAAACTATATTAGAGTGTTTGTGACCTGTGTCATCAGGGGTTTGGTTTTCGTCCTTGATTTATGTTTTTCAGGCAGGTGCCAGAGAACTGTAATGAAAGCATCCCTCTTGAGTCTGGAGTGTGGCACATGTGCTATGATTCTTAAATATGCATTAATGTAGACCCAAGCAGGGTCTTGGTAGGTCTACCATGACCAACACAAGTAAAATGCTTTCTTAGAGCTGGTCCTAATAGGAGGCTTCCAGAGTGAAAGGGACTGACAGTGATTTAAACAGTAGGCTTTATTGACCAAGTGTACAATTATGACCCACCATGTGCCTGTTTACTACTGTTATTTTATACTTCATGAGGAAAAAAACATTATTTATGTAAAATACAAACTAAACCAGTTACCGACATTTAGTTTTGAGCAAACGTATAGTACATGTACTTGCACTACCAACTTGCATTTTCATTTTTAAAATAACACTGAAAATAACAATTAGATGCCCTCAACCTTTGTATACTGTACCAATATTACGCATGAATGCCATTAATAATTAAGAGTAACTAAATAAATCTATTGAATACATGTGCCAAACTAAAAAATAAAAACTTACTATGACTTATTTATCAGTACCGTTATAAATGCTTTTACACTAATGGGTTGATTTGATCAACCTCTATACCCTGCTGGAATAAGCCACTTAGATTTTTTTATAGCATTTTACAGCACAAAGGAACCCCCTTGGATTGGATCAACCACTTATTTTTATGGGTAAAATGCTGTGACACCTTTGGTCAATGAAGGTTCCCTTAATACTGGAGTTTTTTTTTTCTTTCTGGAATATAAACAATATCCAGTAATGCAGAGAGAAGCCTCGTCAGATGCTCTGTCACAGTACATATTCAGTAATGTTTTACTGTCAAAAAACAAAATGTATACCTTTATTGAGTAATGTATGGTTCTGTTTATTTTCAAAAATATAAGCTCAGCCTCCTGAATACTGATGTACAGTCAGGTGGCCACAGTAGCCAGACCAGCTTTACTGACAGGGAAACGGTCCATTACTCACCTTGAGTGTCTTGTTGTGTCGCTGCAGCTCTCGACATAGACTCTCCAGCTTGCTGCGTGCGAGAATGGCTCTGCTGTGCTCACTTTGCAGATGGTCCTTCTCCTTCATAATCAGAGCCTGTTTCTTCTGAAGGACTTTCAGCTGTTTCTGCTCAGACCGGTGCTCTTCCAGCTGAATGGGGTCAGATTGTAAAGAAAAGCTATCAGAGGAGAGGAAAGAAGTGGAATAACTTCCATGTGTGTGAGCTATTGCAGACAATTATAGATGATGTACTATGGGAAACACTTTAAGCTGTTTCGCAAAATTTGAATCAGTCAACCTGGTCTAGTCTGTGTTGATTGTTTCCACAAATATTCTCTTCAGGTTTTATGATTATTTTCTTATTATTTTTTTAATCACTTTTAATATCTTTTTAAGAAAGTAGTCCCAGGATTTCACCTCTGTATTGATGATCTTTTGCAGTCATATTTACTGATGGGTAATTGCATGTAAAAAAGAATGTGACATCTGTATAATGTGAAATAATGTATAATGTGATAGTTTGTAACAATTGTAAGTCGCCCTGGATAAGGGCGTCTGCTAAGAAATAAACAATAATAATAATAATTGTGGTTTGGAATATGGGTAACTTACCAGTTCTGCATACTTCTTGAAAAGAACTTCCAGTTTCTCCTCTGGGGTATTCAACTTGTTTAAACTTTGCATAAGCAGTGTGGCTTCCTTCCCTGGAAACAGAGAATTTACCAAGAAATGTGGATAAATTAATTCATGCTGAAATTATATATATACACACACACACACACACACACACACACACTGCTGTGCAAAAGTCTTAGACACATTCAGGAGTTACAATATATATCGATGTTATGAGCATCAACATTTTACTCAAAGCCTCCACTAGTGTTTTCCACTATTATAACAACTTTGACTGTTATTAATACAGCTTAGTTTGACTGAGAAGAAACCAAGCTTGTCATTTAGCAATCTTTAATTCACATTGATCAGAATCTTCAAAAACTTGTAATCACAACCATTCAAAGTCAACTATACATGAGCAGCTGATATGAAGTGTTGTAGTAGCTAATCCATCACATTTACCCAGTGGTTCTCAACAGGAGGGGGTGCGAAGCGTCCAAAAAAAATATTTTTTTGGTTTTTTAAAAATGTATACGTGACATGATGTTCTGCAGATGGCGCGGGTTGACTCTATGGTGTGTGTATATATATATATATATATATATATATATATATATATATATATATATATACTGATGCACAATGAAAAAGCAACAGTCTAAGTTTTAAATCAATTGGGCACATACATAATGCTATTTACATTTTAAATGTAATAACAAAATAACAAAATAATGAGCTGAAGTCATGTGATTTAATAAAAATGCCAGGTGCTCAGTGTTTAGTATTTGAGTTGAGTTAAAATTGGCAAAATGAGTTGATTATGAATCTGTATAAATAGCCATTCGAAAAGACATGATTTTAATTAAACGCAAGAACAGCGAAAGATACGTCCATGCCCCACTTGAGTAATGAAGATCGCCAGATTGCTATCGGCCTGATTGAAGGCGGCCTGTCTGTGAGAGAAGTTGCCCGGAGAATGAGATGTTCTGCTTCAACAATCAGCAGACTAGTCCAGAGAAACCAGGAAACCGGCTCTGTGAGGGACAAGCCACGGCCTGGAAGGCAGAGGGTCACCACACCGGCCCAGGACCGTCACATCCAACTGATCCATCTGCGTAATCGCGTAAAGACAACCGCGACCAGCCAACCGCTACCAGCCAACCTTCACCAGCTGGCTGTAGCTGCACAGAAAGAGTGGTGGAACATCCCACAGCAGTCTATCCAGAAGCTGATCAGGTCTATGCGTCAACACTGCCAGGATTGTGTTCATGCTCAGGGAGGTCATACCCGATACTAACTTTGTAATGTTTTCATTTTGACAGTTTGTCACGTTTCATACTGAAATGTTGATTGTTTGATCTGTATTTTTGTTCACATTTTCTGTGATCTAAAGGTTGCCACCTTTTCCACAGACCAAACCCGGACATATTTCTCAGTCAGCCTTGGTCTATCAAAACTGCAGTATACTGTAATACAGTTTAACACAATACCACTAGATCTTGGTACAAATCAATAACCATGCAGTATATCCAGTATTGTCCTCCTGATAGTTCTAGCAATCGAACTTGCAATCAAATTCGATAACGATTTCTGTTCAGTTTTCAAGTAGCCTAAAATGATGAATGCAGTTTTCATTATTGTGCATTTAAATATGTTATAAACTGATGGTTAAGTGATTTCATATAAATATTTCTAAAAAATTGGTTATACAATTAAGCTAAGAGATATAGCGTCAGAGGGGGTCATAATATAATTCTGTCAGTGTATGAAAGTAACAAAATTTAAATGTACAAAGGGGGATCTTAAACCATTCTCTGTGTCTTCTTGGTTTCTCCCCCACTGACAAAGAATGCTTTTAAAAAGAGTCATAAAATAAGTGCTGAGCAAATGGCTTATCTTCACGATCGCAGAATAACAATATCGGCGCAGCAAGCCACACAGTTCTGGGTGCTTTGACACCTAAGACAGGAACTAGTCTATCACATAAATTCAGCCGACAGGGGGCGGACCAATGGAGAACAAGGGATTGCATCCGAATGAGAACAACCAATGAGTAACAATCCACGTGGACTCAGGCACTGCCCAAAATAACCAAACTATCCAATCACAGGGGTAAAGAGAACATTACAAAAGTATGAGCGCGACACTCAAACAAGGCTCCTGACACGAAATCCAAGGTTCTGATACACAAACCAGTCTTTGAACTGTGACAATCTGGAGATCCAGCCTGCGGCCAGCTGGAACAGAGATACCGTTTTCGGACACTAATATGAGATAACTATTCTAGTGTTTGCCTTGGTGTCGGAGTCCGCTGCGTTAGACGTCTAAAATCATAAAAGTACTTCAAAAAGTAATCAAATCTCTAACTTAGCCCTGATTGATCACCAGAGAAAGAGTTGGATGAACATTTGAAGTCGACATAAATTGAAATATATTCAATTTATTGAGCTAGCAGTGCCAGAGTTTGCGGTGGAATATCCCAGACATAACCGAACTAAGAGTGCACATATTGGTGAAGGAATTGCTGTTTCAGTGGAATACCTGAATAGTTAATGACTCTAGTTCTTTGCAAAGACATTTCTTTCGTACCCTGTGAAGTGCAGCCGAAACGCGAGGAAGGCAGACCCCAGAACCTGGACCTGTCCTTGCCAGGAGGAGAGCCTTCGAGCGCCTAAGAAACGGATCAGCTGGATGAGGCAGCGCACGTCCGTTAAGTATTCAATGTGTAGTGTTTTAATCCTCTTATGAACTCGAGAATAAGCAGACCTTGAAGTAAAATTAATGTTTTGTTTTAAATGGAATGTAAAAAAAAAAAAGTATTATTGCTTTCAATTCATGCTTTGAGTTAATGAACACTATAGTATTTGTTTGTATGCGATGAATACAAATTGATGCGAGTTTCAAAAGGCAATTGTCATTCTGCGTTTAAGGCTAGAATCCAAATTTAGCTTGATAATAGATAATTCTCGATAGGTTGTCTGGACGCAAATAGCGTCTTTATCTCGCAAGAGTGAAAATTGCCTTCTGAACCAAAATTATACATATGAGACTGATTTAACGATGCTTTGATTATCAAATATTAACGAAAGTAAATATTTGTGTTACTAACGATACCCCTGTTAAGACTAACCTTTGTCTTAAATAGCTGTCAGGAATGCAGTTGTAACCTTTAAGGGAATCTCCCATAGATTGCGTTGGATCGCTAATCAACCAGCAGGAGTGGGGTGTCGTTGTTTAAACTTTATTTTCTGTACTGTTTAGTTTCGTTAATTCTTCCTTTCTGTATTATTTTAGTTTAATTGTTGCACCTTTAATTTTTCCTTTTATTTAATTTTATTTCTAATAAAACGGTTCCTTTGTATTCACTGGAAACGTTGTCTAGTCTGATTATTTCGATAAAGGTCGGGTTCTACATGACTTGAATTCAAAACAAGGTATTTTATTATTACAATTTAAAGTAGTCCAAATACCACTATACTTTGCACACTACAGAGACTACTAAAGGACTATGCTGTGCAAAAATGAGCACAGCGTTAACAATATTTATGTATGTCGATAACGATATCTGTTCAGTTTTCAAGTAGCCTAGAATAACAGGTTGATGAATGCTGTTTACATCATTGTGCATTTAAATATATTATAACTGATGATGGTTCTGTGATTTCATATTGAAGTTCAGTAAAATAATTAACTAAGCATAATGCATTCTGTTAACGGTAAAGTAATATTTTATGTAATGGCTGGGAATCCCCAACCCACTTAAGTGTAATCTCTGTTTAAGTGTGTAAATATTTGTGAAAATTGGTTATTATTATTATTATTATTATTATTATTATTATTATTATTATTATTATTGTTATTGTTATTGTTATTGTTATTATTATTATTATTAGGCTTCCAAGCCTGTTATTGTTAGGATTGTTCTTATTAGGCTTTTCTTATAAGCTGCTTCTTCTTCCATCAAATTCAAACTACTCCTGTTCACAGGCGGTGTAACCAATTAGCATTAAACTTGGTAGGTATCATCCCATGTAGATTACAGTTCAGATGCAAAAAAATTGTGCTCCTGCATCAACCAAGATGGCCGCCTGACACATTTTTTGGAAAGACCTTTGAAAATCTTCTTGGGAAGTGGTGAACCGATTGATCTGAAACTTCCCATACGTCATCAGCAACAAACCTGCTTCAAGTTTGCGAAGCAGAAGTTGCTGAGATAAATTTTACTATCAAAATGGCTGCCACCAAAACCCACCCCAAACGTCAAACTGCTCTGCTTGCACACCATTTAACTTGGTAGGCGTCATCCTGGGTACAATGGAATTCAAATATGGAAAAATGGTGTTCTTTCATAAAACAAGATGGCAGCCAGACATACATCTTCTTAAATTTAAAACTGCTTCAGTTTAAAAATGGTTTACTTGATTAACTCCAAACCTGAAAACCATCATGTCTGTATCAGTACAACTGACTTTTTCAAAAATTGTGTTTTTTTTGCGTGAACCAAGATGGCCGGCCGACACATTTTTTGCAAAAAAACTTTCAAAATCTTCTTCTGGAGAACTGGTGAAGTTACTGATTTCAAACTTGTCAAATATCAAGAACTAAACCCGCTCCTTCCAGTAATTACTTAAGTGTTTGGTACTAGCACTGGGGCTTGGGAGCGGTAAAACTGCCTGGCAGTTCTAGTTGTTATTATTATTATTATTATTATTATTATTATTATTATTATTATTATTATTATTATTATTATTATTAATAATATATTAAGTGTAACACGCTTAACCATTTAGCTGTCACTTGCTGAAGTTGATTTTTACAGGAACAAAGAATCTACAGATAAGAGAATAAAAAGCGGACAATCCGTTTGCGCCTGCAATCCCCACGTCTGTCCATTTATTCTGCTTTTCTTAAAAGAAAGAAGAAAAAAAGCTATTTATGTTGTTTAATTGGGACGTCACTTTGTTTAACTGAGATACAGTATTTTCAAATGATGAACGGAGACCGCTTTTCAGAGCAAGACAACACAGTGCAGTGAGTACGTGATTACACTGTGACTTGCGTAAATTGCGTAAACTATGTTGTACCCTGTCTCTTGAAGGAGGAGTCTCCTGTGGTTTCTCAAGCTGCTGTTGCAAAGAAATTTGGCGTGTCAACATCGCAGGTGCCTCGCCTTGTGATAAGATGTGATTTAATTATTTTTCCTTTCATGTAGAAAAACCAGCGATTCATTTTGTTTAGGAATAAAAAAAACAAAACATTTGACATTTTAAATGATGTATTTAACATTTAATCATGTGATGTGATTTCATTTTTTTTCTTTTCATTTAGAAACAAAAAAGTGTGACTATGATCATCTCAGATGCCTCTAATTTGATTGGGACAGCAGATTATTCAGGATATTTGTACTTCTCCCGAGGCGTATATGCCAACTACAGTAATATGATACAGTATTGTGTTACATTATTCTTTATTTGACTTGGATATGGGGCTCATCCAAAATTTCTTTAATCTGCAGGAACCTGGAATGTTTACACCAATTGGGCACGTGTATGTAGACTGATGTGGACTAAAAACAGACAGAAGGGGAAAAACGGAGTAGTCCACATCAGTCAGTCTCATATTATTTTACATTGAGTTGGGAAGTTTGATCACAAAATTACCATAGGTGCTTCCAAATTTAAAAATAAATAACACTTATTAAAAACACTTAGTAGGTGATTTTATTAAGAACAAATTATGATATCCCTCAAAAGAAAACAGCTTTGCATGATACTGTTGGAGGATAAAATGAATCTCAACAGACTTGCAAATTTACAGAACCAGGAAAAAATTACATAATGTCTCTCTCCAGATTAAAACTCAAAACAAATGTATTGTTAGACTTTTCAACTACTACTATTTCATTGTATATTCCTGTTGAAATTTTCACCAAAAAAACCCCCAAAAAACAATCTCAGCCATCTTAAAAGCTACTCAATTAAATGTTTGACTTTTTTGATTTGTTAATTTGGTGTGTTTTTCCTTTCCAGGAAATAAATACATGTGTAGAAGCCTTGAGAATCTAGTAGTTCTTGTGAGGCCTACATAGCAATACAAAACAGGGAGTTATTACATTTCTGGTCTGGTTATCTGAGCATCTCGAATTGTTGAATTGTTGATTAAGCTGCTGTGTAATTGTATAGCCCTTGCCTCTTAAATTTGTGGTAGATTCTGATTTCTTGAGTTACCACAAGGCTTTTAAAAGTTTCTGTCTGTCAGAGAGGCTACAATTTCAGCAATTCTAATCTTAAACATAGACACTGGAAATTAGTATAACATGAAACAGTCAAGAGCAACATTTTGACAGGCTATATTAATCAGATTTGATGTATTTTTCTAGGCTATCAGACTTGGAATAATGAGCAGAAAATACACAGTCAACTGGAATGTACTTATAGTCCATCTTAATTTTGACAAATACCCTGTCAATTTATTATGCTTTGAATCCTGACTCTAGCACAGAACTCCCCAGGGTACAGCTAGTGTACAAATGAGCACTGCCTCCATGTTGAATTCTGTCCAATCTAAATTTGATTAGATATAACTGTACAGATAGATACAGACAGATATGCATATACATTTATTGATTTCTCTAAAAAGGGTGCTACATTTTAAAAGAAAACAATCATTATCAACAACATTTTGGCCAGTAGGCCTCCAACTGGAGATAGCTAAAAGGAAGCAAAGGTATGGATTTTCCATTTCTCTTAAGATAATTAATTTGGTTGTAATGGCTGAACTTTACAAATTTCTGTGTGTTTTTAACTATTTTTTATTAGGATGCAAATGCACATGTTCTCAATAGGTTAATAAAAGACACAACATTCTTCCTTCATTTTTAAGTCAGAAAGTAGTATGAACTACATCTAATTTATCTTTGTAGAAGGCACAGTAGCCAGCCATCAAAGCCAGCACTCAAACAGATGCGACTGATGTATTTTTAGAACAGACAGTTCTCTTTACTGCTACGCATGATCTAAAAATGCAGTTTAATGCAGTAGTGCCTTAAAAAATGTCCTGCTGATATTTGGAAAATATTTCTTCCCCCCTGGGTTGATGCATAGACAAGGTATGGTTTGTTAGCTGTCTTATAACAGGAAATAATTTTATCTTATGGTTAAACCACAGTAAAATGTAGTGAAGCTTAGGAAAACCAGTCAACAGAGAAGCAGGATACATTAAAACATAAAAACACAGTAAATTCGTTGTAAAAACATGAGGAAAGAATCTCCACATACCCAGTCCTTTAATGATCTTCTTCTCTAGCTTCTGTTCCTTGCCAACACTGGCCTCCTTGGCTACAGAGGCATCGCTGGTGACTGGCTGCTCACTGTTGGTGTCGTCAGATTCCCCCTTATCATCATCTTCTGGCTCCTTGTTGGTGCTCTCCTGCACTGAGCTTGCCCCGGACCCATATGTGTTAATGATGTCTTCCAGTTGTCTGTTGAGCTCTTCAGAAATGTCACAGATGCTCGTCTCCATTTTAGACTCCAGGGTAGCAGCAGGTCAGTAGTGGGTTCTAAGAATTGAATATTGTTCTCCGTTGTTTCTGGTTTACCTGATGGGTATGCAGAGAAAGAAATAGGGAAGCTATGAGGAATGAGCAATATGTTCTTTTTAAAAGTTAAAAGGTTCAGCAGCATTTTCTCGTTTTACTTTTAAGGTCTGCACCGCTGAAATTACAATCCCCTTTCTAGCAGGAACTGTGGGCCTAGTGTCAAACTCTGTGGTTTTGCTTGTTTAATTGTACTGTTCATGAGGCTTGTCTAAAACTATTGGTAATGAGAGAACCACACAAAATACATTGTTTTGTAACAGAAAATCATCAGCTTCATAAATACAAGGAACTGTTATTAGCTTCTCTGCTGTGCCTGCCTGATTTCCTGGTTACTGGAATTACAGCACCTGCTTGTTGCCTGAAAAACGTTTGAAAACATGTTCAGTCTCTGAGTGGGGGCAAATAGCAACTGTCAGACCTGTTTGCACTACTTAAAACAGATCATATACGTATTGTCTGTTTAATAGCAGTACCATAATGAGTGGAGTAAGTAGCAACATTATTTCTTTCTTTCTTTATTGCAGCTAATGGTTTCTTCATCACACAAACTCTTTTGCCTAGAGAAGGAACAGACATTTGCATTTTAACAAGTGTCAGAGACAAGTGTGTCAACAGGCCAGGAAGATATTCACACTAAAATCAAAAATAGCTTTTGAGAGATTATATTGGTGTAGATTCACAACAGGGATTAGTGTGGTTTAGATGATGATTTAAATATGGTGAATTTCTTGTGTATCTGTTAGTTGTGGTTATATAAACAGGGATTGTATTGCAGTTACACAGTCTGTGAGTGAAATATGTTACAAGACATTCAATATGTTACCATGTGGTTTAGTTTGCCTCTTAATACTCAACAGCCAGCAAAGAAAAAAATTCAGCTCAGAATCATATTTGTTTAAAGGGAGTACAAGGCAGACTTGATCATTTTGTGTATGGCACTGTAGTACAATGCAAATTCTAATGTTTTCTAAAAAAATAATATGAAATAATTTGTCAATATGACATTAGCATACAGCTTATTTAAGTTCTACAGTACCCCAGTACTAAATAAAGTTATCAACTTTGAAAACATTAAAAGAGAAGTCGTATCAATGTCTAGGAATGAGTCTTGGTAAAGTACTAAAATACTTTTACAGTACAAATGCCTTACCAGTTTGTGGTTAAGGGTTTGTGGAATATGACTGAATAAAAAATAAAAATAAAAACAATTGCTACAACTGGGTCTTTGCTCTGCATTTTATTATTTATACCATTAGGATTATTTGTCTCAGCTGAAATGGGTTAACTTATTTGCTAGTTGTTGTCACATATGACATGAGCAATGACACAACTGGGTCTCCAAGCACAAACATTAGCCATTGCTATGCAAGAAACAACTGCAGTATCCAGCAGTTACTGTCTATCAAAGTGTAATGTTTCCCAATATCTGACCTTGAAATGCCACAAATTGGCACAAAATCACACTGGGTGGAAGGAAGGAGGAAACACTCCTGATATTTTACTTTGAAGGAACCTTAGTCACCCTACACCTTGTTTATCTGTTTTGTTTTTCTGTAGTCCTGTATCTTATCAGGATAAATTTAGCTGACTCCTCCCTTACCATCCAGCAGACAGGCACATGCACCTGTTGTATAGCCAGGAGCTATTTTTGACACTTCTAAATATGGTCACGCTAACTCTTATTCTTCCCTCTTCTAAAAAGAGATCACTTATAATAATTCTGTATATGAATATATTTCTCATATACTAATGATGTTTTTTGTATGTCTATACTAAACTGTGTCTAATACTATTGGCTAAAGTGTAAAATAAATAGTTAAATCTTGAATATAAACCAGCTACTAGACTATATTTAAAATATCTATAATAATCATACAGTACACAATAAATAAACATCATTTTTGAAAACACAAAAATATTACTTAAATGGTATATAAAAAAATAGAATGAAAATCAGAACATTTATATATTTAGTAACAAAAATAAAGACATGTAGCGCAGCGATTTCTAAAAGTTTCTGCAACAATAACATTTATCACCATGTAGTTATTCCTGTAAACATGTTTAAATCAGTTGTTACTTTTTTATCTAACCTAAAATGTGTTCATTTAGGCAGAATGGTGGTAAGCCAGTTTTAATATATTTAGCTAGTTAAGGAACTGAAAGCCTAATACTTTGTTATAACACTTTAAATATTCTTATTGTATAGACCAAGTGAATACACTATATAATTGCATGTGTGTGGAAAGTTTAAGAGACATGGCACATGTGTGGAGAGCAACTAACTCGAGCTACAGCTGATCAGGCTACCCTAAAACAAGAAAGAAACAATTATATCATAGTTCAATAGCAGCAGTTAATTGCAACAAAAACTTTACACAGTGCAATTTCAATAGCTTTTCCGATTAAACAGAAGTAATAAAAGAGCTGAGACTTACCAGAGCTTGCACTGAGGGGAGAGAGTGATGAAGAGCATTCAGTGACACAGCAGATAGAGGCACAACAGCTGTGTGGAGCAGGCTCCTAAAATAACTTCACAGTGGGATCGGAACACCAATGGAAAAAGAGATTTTAGAACAAGGGTGTACAAAGCAGTGCTTTTGAACAGGGAGGGCTCCAGATTGCTGCCAAACTTTGGACAAAGTGACAAACCATAAAAGTACGAAATGTAACAACTACTGAATGGATATTAGCCTCTTTAAAACCCGAAACCTAAAGAAATATATCAAAGCTGCTCGCAGAGCCTCTGTGACGCAGTCATGCCTGCCCCCGAGGGCATAAAAGGGCTGTACACACAGAACTCAGTGCCTATTCCGCCAGTGTGTTCGCCGCACAGCCGGGCAATTTTAACAGCATTCTGGTAGCCTACCAGTCACACTTCCTGCGGTCCCTCTCTGACAACCACAGGCCATCATCACTACAGCTGGATGAGCTGCGCCTGGTTAATAAAAACCTGCTCCACCTGTCTTAACTGAATTTGGTCTCATGGTGGACGAGATGCTGCTGCGCTCTCACCACGCGGGAATTCATGAAGGAGCTAGTGCGCTTGCTTCCAGAAAAGCAATCACCACCAGTGCGCAAACCAGCATCAAGCTAGTGCCCCTGGCCCCAGAAGCCTGTGCTTACTACCATTCAAACCAGCTACTCTCTGTAGTTCAAGCACTATCCCCCTCCCTTTCGTGACCCCAACATCAGTCACGGACCCGCAAGACGCCTCAGTGGTGTCTCAGGAGGTAGCAGCCCTGCTGCAAAAGTAGGCTATTTGTATAGTACACCCCCTCCAGTTGGAGGAAGGGTTCTACTCCAGGTACTTCCTAGTGCCCAAGCGGGATGGTGGCCTCAGACCAATCCTCGACTTCAGACATGTCAACCTTAATCTGAGCCGAAAGAGGTTCAAAATGTTGACGATGCAACAACTGTAGCAGTCAATCAGGCCAGGCGACTGGTTCATCACGGTGGACCTCAAAGACGCCCATTTCCACATCCCTATAAAAACCAGTGCACAGGAAGTACATTAAGTTTCAGGCCTTGTCGTTTGGCCTCTCTCTAGCTTCCCATGTCTTTTTGAAGTACATGAAAGCTATACGGGCCCCATTGAGACTCAACGGTATCAGAGTACTCAATTATTTGGACTGGCTCATTTGTGCCCAGTCTCCAGCTCTGGAAGATGTTCACAACAGTTGGGTGAATCATGCAAAGAGCTAGCTCACGCCTACTCAGACAGCCTCCTATTTATGAGTGTGCTTAGACTCCGGGTCCATGCTGTCCACTCTGTCGGATGGCTGAGAGAATAGCCACCTGTTTAGATCTGTTTAGCTCAACAGAGTGCTCATGGTAGTGATGTTCTAGAAACTTCTGTTCTTGATGGCAGCAGCTTCTCAGACCATACCTTTGGGTTTCCTGCACATGGTTCCTCTACAAGCCTGGTTCAATAGCAGGGTTTTTCAGCCCGCAATGAACCGTGACCGCCTATTGTTAGCGTCTCCTCACTATCTAAAGGCACTCTCTTGGTGGAAACTGCCTGCCCATCTATGCCAGTCTCCATCGCGTGGCCTGTAAGCTTTTGCTCTGGGCACACGAGAACCTACTCTCACTGCGGGCTCTCAGTACATCTGCCCAGGGTGAAAAAAACTGGGCTGCGGACTGCCTCTCAAGAAGGGTCCCAGCGCCTCAGAGTGGTGGCGAACCCTGAGATGATAGCCCCATTTGAGAGAGATTCAGATGAGCAGAGATATATCTCTTGTCTCCCAGGAATCAACCCACTGTCCCCTCTGACTCTCCATAATAGGAGGCGAGGGCACGCTGGCGACTGTTATATGCCTTCCCACCGCTCGCCTTGCTCCCACTGTGTCTGGAGAAAATCAGGCCCAGGATGCAGCTCCTGAGCAGCCAGCCATGGAGACTGCCAAGCGCTGTGACCTGCTCAGTCAGGCATGGGAGACCTTATGGCATACCGACCCATCGAGCCTGTAGCTCGCTGGAGGTTAAACGTGGTGAACAATGGACTCTTGAAGCCCATGCATGCAGCTGAGCTGAAATTTTTATTGCTTAAAGCAGCTTTGTCATTTGCAATCACCTCTGCAAAACGGGTGAGTGAGATGCAGGTGTTCTCAATTGATAAAGTGTGCTTAACTTTTGCAGAAGTCAGGACAAAAGTTATGCTCAGTAGCAATCCTTTTCTTTTGCTCTCTCATGTCAACCAGTCTGTGGAATTGGAGGCCTTCCATCCACCTCCTTTCCAGTCTCACAGAGAGCAGCAGCTCCATATGCTCTGTCCTGTGCGTACATTAGCATATTATGTTGACAGTATGAAAAGTTGGAGGCAGTCCGAACGATATTTTGTCTGCTATGGGACGAAGTCCCATGGTCAAGCCCTGTCTAAACAGAGGTTATCCAAATGGATAGCAGACAAAGTCAGGACTGCTGTGAGTGAGCCAACTTGCCCCCTCTTTTGGCAAGTGATATTTTCAGAATCATATTGTTATGAATTAAAATAATTCTTCTGTTGAAAATATAGTACTGTACCAACAAAACCAACTACAGTACATCTAAATGGAAGCCTACTTATTTTAAAACACAATCCTTTCAGCTATGTATTTTTGACATTGTATCTTTTTTGTGTTCCCTGAAAAAACGGACAAGTTTTTGTCTTTTACTGCTGTGTTATTCCCCCAACTCGTGTGCCAACAAATTTCAAATAAAGAATCAATAAAAGACCCCTCTAGATGAAAAACGAAACTAACAGGAGGCCCGTCTTCAGATAGTTAAACATTCGAGACAGATTGGTGTAAATATCCTGCCTTGACCCTGCAGAATCAAATCTTCCATGAACCATCTACCATCATCACGAGCCATGTCTTGTGATATGTCAGATATAAGAAAAAAATAAGAAAAAGAAAACGGCAACAGTGCCAAAGAAAAGAAAAATACGCACTACAATATACTTCTCCCTGTACAGTTCCTCAAACCCAAGTCATGTTTTTTTTTCCGTATGTGTGTGTGCAAGGCAGGGGGTTGTTTGAGTGGTAGGAGGCAGGTTATAACGTGCTCCCCTACATACGTGAAATAATCAGATATGCGTCACACTCGTTTAACCGTCACTGAAGTCAAAATTTTATAGGGTTGGATAAGTGCTGACTGTAATAACAAAAAAACAGTAAGGAGTATGCTGACACTATATAAGTGTATTGATAACAATATATGATCATGATTAGAGTTGATTATCAACACACCACACACCAAATCAAATATAAAATAACACTCACCCTCTACACCTATAATGTATGATAAAACAGCAGAAGACTATTATTATTGTAATGGTATATTTGTTTTACTTATATAACAAATAGTACCTACTTAAAGGAACATCATAAAGCTGAAATTTCCTTTGACAGATTCTAGTTATAAGGTATGTATAGTTTTGGCGTATTTCACACATGGTAATATACATAATAGACAATGGCAATACTAATATTTAAAAGCACGTACTAAGAAATTAATTGAAACTGTTATTCCTTATTATATAACAAATGTAATCTATCTGCCATTTACTTCCATTGGCATTCCACATATTATTATCTTGTGATAACACGATACAATACAATATAAACAAACATCACAATGACAGCAACATTTCGCTAAGCTGAATGACTGGACTGCATATAGTCACAACAGGAACAGCACATAACAGACTTTTTTTTGTTTTTTTAATTGAAATCCAGAACTTTAAAAAATAAATGTATCCACTTGAAATAATCAATGTCAGCATATTTACTAACGTATTTTATATGTTTATTAAGGTTTATCTTACAAACAAGTAGTACAGTGTATTCCCTCTATTACAACCACTGAAGGGACTGACTAAAATGACAAAATAATGCAATATAAAAACTGTCTGTAAGGGGCAAAATGTAAACCCAAAAAAGACTGCAAACTGATATGGCACTCAGCAATTGTTAAATATAGTCATTGTGTTCCCCATGACTTGGTCAGTCAAAATTCAGCATTCTACTTTGACTAGATAAGCCACAACATGTGAGGATATACCCAAAGATAAGCTGTGTATAAGCCAGTAAACTAGTGAGTACTTGTATTGCTGGTTTTATAAGCAGGGTTTGTTTGTGTTCAATTTATAGCTTCTCAAGTTTAGTAGTTCTAATTAACACAGCTGGATCATTTCCAAACGGCCCTATAGCTTTCATAATCCAGACCTGGTTTTGATGAATTTATATCAGTCAAGAGCAAATAATCATTGCACAAAATTGCACTGTGGTGTTGTTAAAATGACTGAAGCAGAATTTTAGCTTTAGGTCAATTATGGTAGTAGGGATCGTTCTCCATGATCAAAATGTTGACTGTAACAATTGAGCGCCTAATCATGTTCTGTTGAAGTTTATTTTACTAACACTGCAAAACAAAATGCGACTGATCTTTTCCTTGTAGTCTGTTGACATTATACTGTAACCTTAGATACGGTGTACCCATAAATGGATTGTAAAAACCCTTGGGAGACTGTGCATATTAACTGAACATTAACACTACAATAAACAAAAATGTTAAACAAACAGGTAACATACCTAAACTCTACTGTCCAAGACTAGAAACAATCAGGCTGTTTGTAACCAGCCGTTTAAATCTTATATGAAATAGAAATATGTAAATATTAACTGCCGTGTAAAGTGGTCACCATCAGCAGCAGTGTGGAGTAGTGGTTAGGGCTCTGGACTCTTGACCGGAGGGTCGTGGGTTCAATCCCCAGTGGGGGACACTGCTGCTGTACCCTTGAGCAAGGTACTTTACCCAGATTGCTCCAGTAAAAACCCAGCTGTATAAATGGGTAATTGTATGTAAAAATAATGTGATATCTTGTAACAATTGTAAGTCGCTCTGGATAAGGGCGTCTGCTAAGAAATAAATAATAATAATAATACAGCCCTATGGTTGCCTCCTGACCCAGTCATGGTCAGCCCTACACAGTGCTGCCGGTGGTCGGGAGGGTGAATTATAACAGGGACTCCTTCTACTCCCATCACAAGCCCTCAAATTGTCTCGTATCATACAGCACTACTATTATTCAATACTCTAGTTGGCAATGCTATTGCATATAGGTAATGACAATGTTAAAGTACTCACTGTCAAATAGTCCCTGTTAAATAAAAAGGCAACTAAGGAAGAAAGGGCAAAGAATATATTTATCAAGTACGGTATATGAATCACTAAGTAACAACGACACCTCTGTAATACAAGATATGATATTGAAATTCAAGGCAGCTGTTCTGTGGCCTGGGTCACATTATCAGTGAATGACGGACTCAACAGTCCTTTATTTTGCCATCCCAGAAGGAATAGATCTTAGATTAGATTACAAATATTGCTGTTTAAAGGCTAAACTTGTGGATTATATAACTAATCATTCAGAGCACTTGATAGATCTCATTTTTGTTCGGTGTTTAAGGATTTTACCTTAACTATTTGTATCTACCTCCCAATATTGACTACACCAGCACCTGCTGAGAATGGCTGAACTCCAGCAGCTGCAAGCTCACCCCAACACTTCTGTCCATACGACAGGGCTGGTTTGCAATGACCTCCAAGGGGCGCCAATTAACTAATGTAGGTGCAACAGGCTTGTTGTATTTGAATGAAATTGATTAAGCATTAATGTCTGGTGAAAGACAAAGTCAATTAACTTCATGTAATGACCACTGTGGAGGATCCTATTCTTATTGTGAACTGAACAAAGGTTTTTTGTGTATGAAAGCATTTTTTTAAACGTGCCTTGTGGTTATATTTTGGTCTGGACCACTTGTTTAAAATGTATGTAGCTTTTACAGGGCATCTACCAGTGGTGTAATGACCT
Source organism: Acipenser ruthenus (assembly GCF_902713425.1). Classification (NCBI taxonomy): domain Eukaryota; kingdom Metazoa; phylum Chordata; class Actinopteri; order Acipenseriformes; family Acipenseridae; genus Acipenser; species Acipenser ruthenus. The sequence continues at coordinate 41,620,572 of NC_081193.1, read as the reverse complement.
CTCTAATCAGAACCTGATTGGCTGAATTTTATCTTTGGGGTTTACAATGTGTATTAAAGCACTTTTTAACAGTATAATTTTAGCAAAAAAAGGATTGACCTGCTCCAACCAGTTATTTCTCAATATATTGAGTTGATGTTAACACCCATGAATAACACAAAAGTGTCTGTTAGAACAGAAAAGAACATCAATTCACACTCTTTATAATAGTTTGTCCAAATAAGTTTTTGTTTTGAAGATAATATATTACAGGTATTACAGCAGATATTTCTTACATTAACATGAACAACCAACATCAAAACAAATATAAGCGTTTCAAAATGACACAACTAAAGGCACCTACAGCAGGGATTTAAAGTTACACCTCTAGAGGGCAGTATGTTTAAGCACTGCAGCAGCATTATCTATCTAACTAAGACAATGGCGCATTCACTGTGCTTTTATGTGCTACTATTTTTTTTAAAAATGTATTTCTAAAAGGGTTATCTGGGATCAAAGCATTTAAATTTGCAAATAAAAATTGTAAATCCAAGAGGGGATATTTGGCTTGATCTGATCATTCAAACTCAGCATTTTTGTCCCCAGTTTAACTAAAATGTTATTGGTTTACATTAGGATTAATTTTACACTATTTGTACTTGACGTGTGTTAGGGTGTGGGCTTGATTTAAGGCTTACAATTCAAATTAAGCCTCATTAATCCATCCTTGTTACATACAACTGGTACACAGAAACATACTGTATATAATAATGCAGATTAGTCACATTTAAAGTCTTCATTGTTATGCATACAAGAATGTTAATGTAATACAAGAGGATTAACAGCTATACCTAATGGCCAAACACAGCCTTTAGTTCAACTGCCTTTGGTTCACATTAAGAGGCTGATGTAAGGATAGGCGCAGTGCAAACAATTGCGGCTGCAAAATCCAAATTGCCTAGCAGCCAGGCACTTATTTTACACTGTGGCCTATGTAAGCTTAAGAGCAATGCAAATTACTCAACATGCACAAATCATGAGCTGCAATCATGATAATGAGGCTCGCAATGAGCGCCGCCTGTGCATCGGGGTATTTAGTGGCCGCACATACAGCCCAGAGGTGAGGTGAGTTACAGAAGTACAGAGAGCAGTAGGCACTGTATGAGATTTGTGGAGCATGGAAATCAAACCAAACAAAACAATATGGCAGAGGAAGGGCAGCAAAGTCCCCTTGGCGCACAGAAAAATAAAGTTTCTGAGGAGGAACTGAGAATCCTTACGGCTGAGGTCACTTAGCATTAAATTTGGAAAAGCCTCAGCCAACATCAGTTATGCTAATAGTCCTCTATACTGGAGAAAGTCAATGCTGTCTGTGTTACCTAGAGGACAGTCAACCAGGTGATGAAAAGGTGATATTCAGCTATTAGGTCTAAGATGACCTGTGGAGTGAGATGATAACGCCTTACCACCGCATCCTCTGGCATCCTAAACAATGTGACCCTGGGTTTAAATATGCAGGGTCGTCGCATGTGGCAGTACCACAGCAGCCATCCTAAGGCCAATGGCAGCCCTCTGAAGGTGTGTGGTTTTATACAGCTCTTAATTACTCGCTTCTACAATGGTTTGCACCTTGTAAGAGGCTGTGCAGTTTTTGGAGGGTCAGCAATTGCCCAAGTTCAAGGCAAAATCCTTACATCCCATTATAATGCTTGTGCCCACATAGTATTCCAGGTCACCGCCCAATTCCATGCTCTTTTCTTCATTTGAATACATTTCAATGTCATTTAAATACATCAATGATGGCAAAGTGCTAATTTGATAGCAGATGCAGAACGGCAGGTGAAAACCATTATTTACATACACCACATTTTTAGTGGCCACATTTTAAGTCTCACTTAACGGCTGCTAAACACGGTTTGCGTATGCAAAACACAGATTTTGGCCGCAATATGGGTGTTTTGCACCCGCAAATCACTTTGCACATATCCTTACATCAGCCCCTAAGTATTTACTTAATATAAACATGTGCAAGCCTATCTGTAGAATACTCTCACTCAAAAACATTGGTGTAAACTAAGTAATGTCAATTACTTCAAAATGTGTACATTTCTGACAAATTAAGAGTACTAGCAATACTGTATCTAATCAGCAATGGTTTTCTTTGAAGATAACATAAACTGCTTTAAAGGATATTTAAATTAATATGGTTGCATCATTTATTGATTAACATACCCTTTAACGTTAGAGAAAGTATGGTGGAATCCCTGTATTCCTGCCAGTGAAACAAGCTGGTAATAAAGAGGCTGACTGAGTCTTAAATGGGGCTGGACATTATACAGAGCTAGTCACAAGGACAAAATAAAACTTTTTGCTGAAGACAGCAGCCACCTGTCCTATATTTTTTCAGGTTTCATTGTGTTAGGATCTAAAAAATATGGTGCTTAAAATATAGTTAGAAGCTAATGGTACTATTTGACACAGAATATGAACTGTGACTCTGTGTCAATTGCCAGACATTGTCCAAGCAGGCTGCTAAAAACTGTATGCACCCCAGACCGGAATTATAGGTTGCTTTCAACATCAGCCAACCACCATTACAACCGGCCCACAATCTGATTCTCTCTGTGTTGGGTATTATTGCTTTAGTAGTCTCTGAACAAGAAATTCCAAAGCGAATGAGTTACATTTGTAACTTTTTATTGTATGAAGCAGCAAGTGATGACCCACCACTGTGACATGGTATTTGAGACCAGTTTAGAGACAATCTCCCCTTCCAATTCCCCTGCCATGGATTCCATAGAGAGCTCTATTTTAATGCAGATTTGGCACTGCATTCTTCATGGATACAGCAGAGGGCGCAAGCAAATAACACTTGAAACCCCTTGGGCATGAACAGAATTCATATGGACAACTGACAGGTAATATGGAACTTGTGAATTAAGGGCAACGTTAATAACACACTCTATTCATTCATTGATTTGGGTTGTAAATATACTTGAAAGTGCAGTGACTCAAATTATTTACTTTGAAGACTGAAAAATGAGACGTCTGAAGTGACCTGAGGTCTGGTAGACCTCATTCACACAGCAGTGCAACAAAGTATGCCTAATGTAACTGTATCAAATTAGAATTGTTGATTTCATAATAATTATAATTATCCAGACTTCTGCTAAAATACATTGTTTTACTTGGTTTGTTATCCAACAATAGAAGGTACCTGTGCAATAAGGAATATGTTGCTGTTGCCATAACTGAATATCTCAAAATGAGGAGAAAGAATGTCTGGAGTTGCTGGTTTTATTTATTTATTTATTTATTTGAGCTTTTTATCATGGTTAGCACTAATCTTACATTAGTACAGCTTGTTCACCCCTCACTGAGATTTCACTTATTTTTACTTCTTTAAATTACAAATCAGTGTATTAAGCACATGTTATGAATAATATGCCATGTTTATATTTGGAAAAAGCAGCCCCATTTCAACTGTCTCGACTGCTGTATAAGATACTGAAAAAAAATGTTGAGAGCAGAGGTAATTGTTCCCTAGGCTGGAACAATGGGTGCGTAATGGGTCTGGAGTGTACTAGGGTTTGGCCTGGGGTGTCCCTCTCTGTCCATGCAGTAGCCGTGGTGCAAGGCAGTGGGAGCTATTGTTGCAGAAGTAGCGGGGGAGAGGTACTGTTGCAAGAAACACAGACCAGATGTGAATGGGGCTCCAATTAATAAAGTAGGGGTGAGCCCTCAGTCTGCCACCTGAAACATGCCAAGGCTAAAATTAATATAAGCCATCAACCAGTATTTAGTAATTGAAACCCATGAGTGTCTTCTTCAGTCTAAAACAATTATAATTAAATTATTAAAATAATTCTGTGAAATGCTGGGTTAGACTAGTGTTTTTGTCTGTATTTATTCAGTCTTTTTCAACATGCGAGTTTGTTTCCTTGATCCAACAGCCATTAAACGCTAGGTCATTGCCATAAAACACCTACTGTTAGTAGTCAACTGGAAATTTTGTAATGTTGTTTTTCCATCTTAAATTGCTTTTGGCATTTAAACATAAAACAAATCGTAATGTAAAACAACAAGAGATCAATGTTGTGAAATGCCTTTTCAGTTTCTTGGAAAAACAACAGAAGATAATTGTTTTGCACTCTCAATCGCAATTTATTTATCTCAGCTCCATGAGGCCTCCTAACAAGGAACATGGAATGTGGAAACATGCTGCTATTAGCAGTGAGTTCATCTGTGTTTGTATGCGATCATGCAAAAAGTCTTTTATAAACACTACCACCCTGTTTAACATAAAAATCTTGTGTCTGCATTCCAGTGCAATGAAGTATTGTTTTGTTTTTAGTGACAACACATACGAGTCCCCATGAGTACTCTATGTATCAATATAACCAGTTGCATATTGCCTGCTTTTGCAAGTTGTAGAGTGTAAACACGTGCAAAAGTAGTCTGGCTGGAAACACCTCACTGTGTTGCCCAACCCTGTTAAATCAAATTAATTTGCATTTTTCCTCTCCCACAACTACTAATGTTGTTAAACAAGATTCTGGAGTTGCTACTGTTTACATTGTCAGCAGGAACACATGGAAAGTAAATCTAAAAAGTTCTCAATCCATGGCCAACACTTAAACATAGTACTATAGTAATAAAACATGGTAATGAGAGGAACAGGCAGGAAACAATGTTCCACTTTGGAGAGTACAATGCCTGTAATCTCTAGAGAGGTACTTCTTCTGGCCATTTATGTGTACCTTTTGTAGTTTTAAGTAAGGATTTTATTAGACTAATTTGTCTTCAAAATTGAAACACTTTTTGCTTTATTTGTAATAAACACAAATGGGATGCAGTCAACACTGTATCAGAAAGATATGTATCCTGTTACTTTTAGACAATATATGAAGTACTGTAGCTTAAGGGTTTGACATTTTACATTACAAGTTTGCTTTTGTATACTCTTGCTTTTCATGCAGTATTTACCATCTCAACTTAAAGAACATTAACACTATACAACTCATAACCAACTGAAGCATCGCTCATATACAAACCTGGTTACTTTTCACTGAGAAATTTTAGAATGGAAAGTCACTGCAAAAAATAAAAGCATTTGGAGTTTGAAGCCTTACCAGCAAATTAATCATTAAATAAGAAAAGGGTCACACTTTTTTTTTTTTTAAATGGAGAAACAATAGTAACCCCCACACAAAGAAGTTTATACCATTCTGTGGCTGAATAACCATGAATATTTCCTTCCTTAAATAATGCCTGTAGTATCGGTCACTTTAATACAACTGTTATTACTAGTAATAATAATAAAGCAATATTGTCTGCCAATTGGGCAATATAATTATCTTGGTTTCATAGTATGTAATGCCATTACGTTGATACATGTGATATAAACAATTAGGAGGTAGATTTGCAACCCTTTTATAAAGCTATCTATATGTGAAAAAAAAAAAAAACATTTCAGAACTTTGCCAATCAGGTGCCTTGAAACAAAAACATGTTAGATTTGTCCCCAACCCACATAATTGTTATTCTATGTTAACTGTTTATAGTGTTAAAAAACAGAAGCATCTGCACTCTTGATAAACTAATTGACATAAAATATGTTATATAATGAATAACACATTATTAAAATGGCATGATCATGTTTGCCATTTTATTATACCGCACCAAAGCTGTAAATAAGGAGACATTGTCAAATCAGAAAGAAATTGAGCACTTGAACTTCCAGAATACATGTTTAGCTTTTATTCATGTCCGCAAATTAAAATATAATAAATTAACATTTTCTTTTCTAAATAAAAATTACAAAAATACTTTCCTAGAAAGCTTCAACACAGTAGTATTGCCATGTATTGCGTAAACTATATTTAGCACAGTGGTGGAAATTCTGGAAACTGAAAAAAAATAAAATAAAAAAAAAAACCTTAGTGAAATGTATGCCACTAACTTCTCAACATTCCACACTGTTTTATTGACTATACATAAAAGGATGGTGGGGGAAGGGTGGCAGCAGATTTTCTAGAAACAGTATCCCTTTCCTTGGCCTGACCAGGTTTGCCTAGCATATGTTTAAAGACACAATAATCCTTTAGGGAATACAAGATCAACCATAAAGCAAATTGACAGTTTGCTTCCATTGCTGGCATATACAGTGGTATATTAAGAAAAAAAGAAAAACACAATAAAAAGACGAAATACATTTCAGACAGTTGGCACCAAAGCGCTCATGTGTAACACATTTTATAGTTTTCTTCCTTGGTAATTAGACAGATAACAATTTAACAGCACAACTATCTGAAATATATGGCCAATACATTTTACTGTGTATTATTGTCTTTAACAATTACACAGTACTTCCCTAAAAAGCATGTCTATCCATCTACATAATTTTAAATATGCTTCATTTATATTATTTTCTTAACATCTTTATTACAAAATAAATTCCAGAAGAATGCAGAAAATTAAATATCTGTTTCTAGCACAGCAAAGGAAGCTTGGTGTGGTCCAGTGGTTAAAGAAAGGGGCTTGTTACCAGGAGGTTACCAGTTCAATCCCAGCTCAGCCACTGACTTACTGTGTGTGACCCTGAGCAAGCCATTTAACCTCCTCTTGCTCTATCCTTCCTATGAGATGTAAAACTGAGGTCCTATTGTAAGTGACTCTTCAGCAGCAGTTGTTGATGCATAGTTCACTCCCTAGTCTCTGTAAGTCACTTTGGATAAAAGCCTCTAATAATAATAATAGTCAGACTTTCACTTGGGGGGTAGTGCTTAGTTACCCAGACCTATGAACCAATTTAATTATCACCCAAGAACACATTTGAGTTTTTTTTTTTTTTTTAATTAACACTGGTCTGACAAACATTATTTTGACCAAACTGCACAATTTCTGCCAAGTCAATGCCATTAAGAAAAGAGATACTGTAGCCGTCAAGGAATGCTTTTTTTGTACTGTATTTAAAAACAACAAAACAAGTCCTGTTGGTGAGATTAACAACTCACTCTGCTGGGCTGCTGTTTGCAAACAAAGTCTGTCATGAAATCAAACTCGTTTTGTCCCAACCAGAGCTCTGGTAATTCTTTTATTCTGTCCAAACCCATTTCTATAACCAAAGACATCAAGACTTCCTCATCAATAAAATCCGTGTCTATGACATTGGGGGGCAGCATTGCTGCAGGCACATGGTGGTGAACAGGAGGAGGCAAGCCTGAGGTGCTCCGTTTTGGATTGCAGTCTCTGTATTGCTGGCCTGGCCCGTTCATCTGATGGTCTGCAGGGTGCAAGTCCGGCATGTAATGATGGTGAGGAGCAGGCTGGTGATGGGTATAATACTGGTTGTTGAGCTTCTGTAGCTGCATGCTAGCAGCTAGCTGCCCTTGGCTATTGACAGCAGGCCCCACGTATTGTGTATTGTATCTTGCGTTGGGAGGTATGTTGTTGTTAGGATGACCCCCATTTACATTCACATTCCCTAGCGCCATTGCATGCCTTACCCCGTTGTTTGAGTTCATATTTCCCCCTCCGTAGTGTAAATGATCGCCCATTAACCCGTTGTATGCGTGCTGTGGCTGCTGCTGCTGTTGGTGGTGGAGATGAGGATTCGAATACTGTCCCATTCCCATCCTGTGTGCTGGGTGGTGATGGTGAATGCCGTTTGCTGAGTCGGGGAATCGTCCGTGGTTCATAGCCATCATGCGGTCTGCCATTCCCCCTATCTATGATGGACAGAACGCAACATTTTAATAATAGTGCAATGATACAATGTCCTCCGAGGCAGAAGATATTCCTACACTTTAACATGCATTAAACAACCTGTGCCATGTTTTATTTTGCTTTTAGTTTTTAACTTATATGTGCACTAATTTTCTGGTCATTTCATAATGATATACTAAAAAAAAAAGTGGTTTACGTCTTGCAAATCATGTTTTGCAACGCGCAATTTAGATATCACTGCCCTTGCACATACAAAATAAGCACACAATTGTAAAATTCGGTGCATTTCAATAATTGAAGCACTCGGAAAATAATACAATCACAATATAAATCACTTTTAGGGAATGTATTTTAATCTTGCATTCATAGCAAGTATGACAACAGGATAAACACACTCTGCTTATAATTTGTTTTCACTTAGTACCACGGAAACTTAAAAAATAACGTATAATGTATCTTACCTATTGGGTTGTATCTCCTTTTACGGTTTCACTCAGTCAGCACAACGCAATGAAGTGTAGAGCTCCAACAGTTTCTGTATACAGTATGTATTCCAAGCGCTGAAAACTGTAGCCGAAACACCAATACCAAACACTTCCAACCTCTGCCCAACAAATATAAAGAAGCGCTCAATGCCCCTTTGGCCACTGCTGATATAGGATCATTGAGGGGCGGAGCAAGCACAAGCCTTGAAACTGACAAGAAAAACAAAATCTGGATACAGGATCGTGTGCAGATCATGCTACAGTTCCGCGGATTTGCATCTCCAATATATTTAGCACAACACATGACGGAAACATCACCTAACTGCACTGTTCAGTCAAAGTATATTATATAGAAATCCGTACAATCTTAATTAACACATTGAACAGAACAATTCCCTAGCAAAATGAAGAAATAAAAAATCAGAATAAAACCTTGCTGAATGATAAAGATGTCTCATAATAAAGAGTTTGAATGTAGGCTACTGTTGTATTTTGGTCCATTTTGAGAGATAACAGTTTAAAAGCATAAACGACGAAATATCAAAACGACAAGACACTCATTTTCACGGGTTTAAATGTATTGATAGGGCCTATATGTTTTATGTCAAGTTGTTTTGGTGCCCCAAAAATGTAAACTGAACTATTTTGCATTTGGTCACACGTGATACTCGTGTTTTTGGTTGATGCGTCAACTTTCTATAGATGGGGAACGTGCGTGTTCTCTTGTTCGTGGTAAACCTTGAGTTCAGTTGTTTACATTTTTAGAGGCTGTTTTACCTGTGACGTTAAACAGTGGATGCAGTAAATTAATAACATGCTTTAAAGAATTGAAAGAATCTGTAAATTCATTTACAGTCCCATAATGCTGGAAGAAGAAAAAATATATATTCCAGAATGTGCCAATATTATATGAAAGCGTGCTTTAAGAATGACTATGAACAAATGAAACTGTTTATCACAATAGTGTCATTTTCAAGGAATTTGTTTTGAAATTCAGTGCTTTCTGAAAACAAAAACAACAACAGGAAAACGGAGAGTGTTGACACCATTTCAGCCAACGCTGTAATTATTGTAACAAGGTTCAGAATTATTTATATATTTCCCTCGTTCATTCTCGAGCTCCACGTTTTCCACGTTGCCTATCTTCTGTATACGTGCGCTGCTGAGTTTGTGCTTGACTCTGGTAGCTTTGGCATCCAAGCTGAGACAGGGGAGGCGTCTCTGCTCTGTAAACAAAACTGTTCACTCCAGAGATGCCCATTTCACGTACACCATGAGACCTCCCGCAGCTGGTCTGCAGGGTGCAAACTCAGCTTCCCTTCACGCGTCATCTAGGGGGCTGATTGAGGTCCGATCAGGCTTGTAATTAATCAAGGCACACTGGATATATATTAGCCATGCATGACTGGGAACATCAGGTTATTAGAAATCACAATATTAAGATGAGTTGCTCTACATGCAAAATACAGAGCATGGGACACGTTTGTAAAATTACCTAACAGCAATTAGTTTGTTTTACATTGACTAGTACTGCATGTTGTAAGTATTATATATATATATATATATATATATATATATATATATATATATATATATATATATATATATATATATATATATAACTGCACCACACTTTAAAAAAGAGATATAACTTTGCCAGAGTACAACATTGTTTTAATTTTATTTATTAAACATGCCTGGGCTACTGACCTGTGCCTCTTTCGCTGTGTGTTGCTTGACCGTTCAGTATCAGTGTTTGGCTAATGTTAATATTTCTTCTTACCTGGAGGACTGTAAATCCTTATAAATGTAATCACTTTACTAGGGCATTTATTTACAGAATGAAGGTGCCCAAAGACCAATCGGATAATCTGCAACAAACACTCTAACCTTAACTCTTTTCAGATGAATTACATTTTCACAGCTGGGCAGGTAGAAATGAAAAAACATGGTGTCTAAACTATAATCAGATTCGATACTCTTGCAACTAGCCTCTGGATACAATGTTTGCAACGTATACAACTGTATAACGTGTTTCAATTATGACTGAAATAATTGAAAGGTGAATTGAAAAATCCATTTAAAAGTCGTGTGCTTTTTTATAGGGAAAAGTACAGTAAAGTACCTTCATGCGCTGTTCTTATTCGTTTGGATTACTGGATCTGTTTATTGCTCATTGGAGAATGGAAAAAAGTGGGTTGTGAATGTATTTTTATTATTATTATTACTTTGTATAACAAAATACACAACAGAGCCTTAGTAATTTAGAACTGTCCACTGCTTTGCATTTTTCCTGGTTGACTGCTATATGCATTAGTTTTAAATTGCTGTACAATAAATTAAAGTACTTTTTAATGCGTTTTAAAAAAACGTGCATTAAACTTGGGGATATATAATTAATGAACCAATCAAGCAATTAATTTAATGGTGAGGTTAAAATTCAAGAATTACCTAAGAACCTATATGTACATGGATTTCTTATCCTAGTGGGTTATAATGTAAATTTAAAATTGCTGCTTTTGTATTATTAGGTGTATACTGTTAGTTAAATAGTATGACTGTGGCAGTTGTATGTGTGACATGGTATATGGCTATTTTTTTTCTTCTGCTATGTTCTGTACAGTGCTTTACAATACTTTTGTATAAAAAGCGCTCGATAAATGCAATAAATATATACACAATACGTTTTCCATAAATAAAAAATGAAAATAGAAACATAGTTTCATATATCATGCTCTGTTTTTATTTTTGTTACGTCTATTATCCAAAAGTTAGTCCTTTCTCCAGTACCTTTGGCAGCTCCGTTTTCCATGCGTGTTGAATGTGCTTGTCTTTTCCTTTGACGTAAGGCGTACCAACATGCCCACTTTCGATCATGGCTAATGCAGAAACGATTTTGTGCGTGCACGTAATTCCCAAACAGTAGCTGTAGCGTGGGGGAGGAGAGCGTTTTGCAGTCAGCCACTAAATTTGCATTAAAATGCATAGCTCTCCATATAGGGAAATGCTAAGAGAGGGGTGATGCGAAGTATCCTTGGGAGGCTCCTTATGCTGGTGTAAGATTTTTCTTTAAAAAGGTATACCCCTGTTCCATAAATGCACTTAAATTCAAAATTAATTCTTACTGGCAATTTCTTAATTACTGTAGCCCTCAACATAAATGCAAATGAGGTGCCAATAAACAAGCTGCTGTTAAACAGGGTTAGATAAATACTTTTGATGCACTGATCATCCAATAGCTATTCAATGTAAACTGAACTACTTCCCTGCCAATATATATTACTATGTGTTACACATTTACATATATGAAAAAAAACACACCTGTGTAAATGTTTCATATAATGTACCCCATTTACAGACCGACACATTGATGTTGTGTATGGGGAATTAGCTTGGTTACAGGGTGTGACATGGAATTCTTGCCCAGGAGTGCAATATTAGTTACAACCAAAGGTCAAATATACAACATATTGTAAAGTATATACATCAATAGATTTACACATGGGTTATATATCTACATACATACACTCGCAGACAAAAAGTATTTAAGCAGTAAGAAATGAGAAAAACCATAAAGTGACTTCTATAATTTCTAATTGTTCTATTACAAGATATCAATTAGATATTCAGCTTTATAATAAACAAATTACATAACATGCATAAAATGAAAAACATGCAAAAACTAATTTTATACTTTGACAAAAGTATTTGGGCAATCTGCATATTTTGTATGAAACCCATTAGTTGGTAATTATTGACAATTATCATGACTAAGAACCAACACCTGATAAATACAGAATAAATATAACATCAAGTGCTGAAAAATAAATGGGAAATTTGTCATTAAAAAAAAAAGCAACACAAATGCTTAAAACTAAAGAGCACAGCAACAAATCTCAAAATGGCAGTGATGCAACTAAAATGAAAAAGGTGAAACTACCAGAATAACAGAAAGTTTACTGAAAAGCGTGGGCTATTATTGAGAACCACAGGAGAACAAGAACTACTTCAACTAGCTCCAGGTGTGGAAGACCAAGAAAGATTTCTGAAAAAATCCAGAAGAATCATCCAAGCAGCCCAGCAAAATCCTCGGATTACTGCAAAATATTTGACACAAGAATTGAGAGAAGATGGTCAAGAAATTCACATGCAAACAAATTCAACAATACCTTAACAAGATGAATGTCCATGTGTGAAAACAAGATGCAAACCTTTGTTAAAAACAATACACAAAAGAAAGCGATTGGAGTTTTCCATTTAATACCCGAAGAAGCTTGATGATTTCTTCAACCAAATTTTATGGTCAGACAAATCCAAAATAGAACTATTTTCATCAAGAAAGCAACAATAATTCATCATGCCCAGTGTTAAACATGGTGGCGGTTGTGTGATGGTATGGGCTTGTTTTTCCTCCTCAGGCACTGGCAACCTTTGTATTGTAGAAGGATCAATGAATGCTGCAAAATAGACATTTTGCACTCCTTTATTTCTGAAAAAAAAGGAAGATTACAGTTATGGATTGGCCATCTGTCCCCAGACTTGAATCCCATCGATATGTTGTGTATTGACTTGAAGGCTGTTGTTGCAAAAAGGAAACCAGTCGATTACAGAACTGGAAGCTGTATGTGTTGAAGGGGCAAAAATACCTCCAGCAAGATACCAGGAACTGGTTTCAAAAGTATAAAAAAACAAAAAAACAAAACTGCAAGCTGTAAAGGAAGCAAAGGGTGGGCACACAAAATACTAATGTAAGGGTGCCCAAATATTTTTTGCCAAAGTATGAAACTAGTTTTTGCATGTTATGCAATCATTTGATGTTTTATTATAAAGCTGAATCTCTACTTGATATCTTTCAATAGAACAATTAGAAATGATAGAAATCACTTTCTTTGCAGGTTTCCTAATTTAACTGTTCAAATACTTTACAATGGGAAAAATCTGGTTCACCACAACGGTGTTCCCTTAGACGAAATGTTCTCTTGAGGTGTTCCTATACGCAAAGACTACTGTGTATGTGTAATATGCCCATCCTTACAGTTCAGTGCTATTTCCTGTGCCATAGAGTTCTTGCTGAAACACTAGCTGCTTAGTTCACTAAATACAAATGGAATGGAATGCACTTTGCTTGGTGCTCTGCAATTAGGATGCCCAATTAAAGTCAAAGAAAACATTAGTTCAAATATGCTTAACTGTCTGTGTCTCTCAGTGTGGGTGTGTCTACTTTACACCCTGAGCTATTACAATAACAAAGACTCTGGATAACGGCAGATCTTAGTACTATAGTAAGAGCAGCAAGTACAGTAACCTGGCACTAAGCAGATTGTCACAAAATGAAATAAATCATGTATTTTATATTCTGGTTGATTAAATATTACAGCATTTTTTTGCAGCAATGTTGAACTAATGTTTTTTTGTGCTGCAGAAGAAAAAAAAACCCTCTAAACTGTTGTCAGGCTGATTGGAATCCTTACATTCCAATCCCTTGCCTCCTATTCACTATCATTATTAGACCAGACACAAGTTGATTAGACCAAGTTGTATAGGCACAAGCAGACCAAGACATGGGTGATTGGGGTAGCGAGATCTTGATCCTTCTATATTTTTCAAAAGATGTAACACAAAACAACCACAGTCATGCGTTTACAAGTAAACTTTTTCCTATTTATTTTGAGTCACAGTAGTTACTCCTACTAAGTAAAAATAAATGCCCAGCGCAGGACCAAAGTATTTCAATTGTTTGTACTTCTGCACAGATCTAGAATCTCTAAAAACTGTTTATAGGTCAGGTGCAAAACTATTCTACTTGATCTTTCTATGCTCATTTGGGATTGAAATTGAACCTATAGCATCTATACGGATTTATGTTTTAATATCTGAATGTTTAATTGCCACCATGGTCAACAGGGGGTAATGGGCACAAGCAAAGTTTATATATATTAGAACACACATTTAGGAAGCAAGCATCTCTATAACCTAGTGACCTAAAGCACTATGCAGATCCAAGTCTCTTTTGGAGGTATGGTTTTTTTTTATGTCCCTGGATTTTTATTTTTCACAAAAGTTAAATAGCAAATAAAGCTTTGTACATGTGAAATGCAATTGGTCAGATTATGTCTTAGTCATTCTGTAAAAATCCTTGTGTTTATAAGTTGATAAGAATGGTCCCCCCCCACTGAGGTCTACTGCCCAGGGCCTCAGAAAACCCTTTAATTTCACTGGACAGTTACCTCTTAATTAGCTTAAGACAAGCAGCAGGAATGTGGATAATAGTTTGTCAAATGGCTATGTGGCAGGGTGGTCGAGTGATGACGTCAGGCCAGAGTCAGGAAAGAAAAAAACACTGACAGATACTGCAGTCAAACAGACACTCTGCAGCGTTTATTTTAAATACAAAACTAAAATAAATATTTAAACAAAACAAGTCACGAACACAAACAATAAATAAATGATCCAGGTCAGGCTGGGCAAATCGCCTTCACTGTTCCTAGAGTATTTTTTAAATACATTTCTCTCCTCTCGCTCTCCCGTACGCTCCTCTGTACAACCCACCCTGAGTGCAGAGAGCTGCAGGCTTTTATATCGTGGCCGAGGGGTTTAACTGGCTCGTAATTATCTATTACCCCTCAGCCACAATCTGCACGAGTTTATTAATTACTGTGGATGGGGCGTCCCAACCCCGCTACTAAACAAAACACACGGCTACGCCGTCACATTTATAAACAAAACAATAACACAACCCGCGGCACTTCGCCGTCACGTATACATAAATCATAACACAATAAATCAAAATAACACAGGGGCAGAGGGGGAGACCCCGTTCTTAAAATAAACAATATATTTAAACAGCAAGGCTTTCTACTGCCCTGCTACAGGCTAATACTTCAAATGTGAGTGATAAGGCATATTGAACTTCCAGGAAACCCAGTGTGATAGGAGTGTGACCTGCACGAGTGCTGATACTTTAGAAGGTGACAATATCAGCTTTATTGCTGTTGCCAGTAAAAATACCCCAAAATTTGTTTGGCTTTGAATACAGGACATACAGTTTCCTACTGTTAGGGGAAGGTTGTGTCACTACAGCTGACACTACCTTTGGTGAATGCAAGCATAATAGCTCTGCCAGCATGGTATTAACATTGCATAAACATACACTAAATTATGTCCTATTATATTGTTCCAGATACCAAAACCTTCCTAAAATATACCAGCGTCATAAACCAGTGATCCAAAACTTCCTATGTAATTTAAACACAAATTAATTTACAAAAGTAAACAATATATCATGGGATTTTGATTAAACTGCAAAAGATGTAAATAGTTTCATTATTACTCTCCCACAGGATACTTACTTATTGTACCCTTTATTAACATCACCAAATATTGAAATACAGAGGATTTTAGATTAGTAAAACAAAGAGTAATTTGAAAATGTGCATGTTGTGTTCAATCTGTTAGTGTTTTGGCAAATTATTTCTCATTCACATATTATTAAAACCAAAAAATAATGCAGTTGAAATTATACTTAAATTACGTTAAAGGGTTAATGCAGGTTGTTTCAAATTACAATGGCAATAAATCAATAATGCTTTTCTTAAACTGAGCCAAAGAGAAGGCCATCGGCTAAAGATTTTACAGATGCAGAACATTAAATGCATAAAAACATTGCATGTGATTTTGTATCTACTTGGCTTTGGTTTGATGATTTAAATATGTTTATTGTTCATAAATCTTTTACTTGAGTAAATTTGGAATGCGTTCTGCACTTTCAAAACACCTTCTTACCAGAATGTTTAAAAATACTAACAAAACCAAAGAGCCCAAGAACACAATGGGCCAGATACTCAAACCTATTACACCTATTGAATTGTCACAAGCACAATTACCTCTTACAAGCAACTAAATAAATGCGTGTGTTGTTTATTTGTTTTGCTACATTTAATTAGGTGTAGTTTTCCTTTCTGAAAATGCCAGTCACATTTGGAGAAAATATATTTGAGAACCAATGCTTTTAATAACAGCCTATGAGTCAGCTTTACAGTTATTACCATTTAAGTTACCTTCTTCAAATTTGAATTGGGAAACTCAACGGTAATGTTAAAAAAAACACAAAACACCACACACAGCCGTTGACTCTCCATGAAATACCGCTACATTCCTGGAAGGTGAGGCCAGTGGACTTATGTTTGTACAAAACAGTAGAAAGTCATTAAAATTTGTTAAATGAAACAATTGTCATCTGATTTTATGTGAATGGATAGGATTTTATCGCAATAAATTGTGATAACACCCAGTTGGAACAATGAGGGAATCTCATTGTATTTCCATATATCACGTGGATTATGTACTGCTTCAATACTAGGAAAACAACATTGATTTTAGACATTACCAAACCAGCTTACAATCATGCAACATCTATAATATTACTCTAAAGGATTGCATAAATAAGTAAATCCAATTCAAACACATTGCAAATACATACATAAGCTGTTTACCTGTTAAAACAACAACACAAATAAACCTTGCGGGTACTACTCGCCCTGGACTATGGCTGTATCCTCTCTAACAACCGGGCTTCTTCCTTCAGCCCCAAATAAACTACCTCTGGGGTGTATATGTCCCCAGAGAAACAGGTATTGGCAGCTGGCTTCAATTTAACAATAATTAGGCCAACTGCCAAAACAATAAAAAAATAACAAATGATAATTAAAGAAAACAATAATACAAATAAATCAATTAAACAATTAAATTAAATAAAAACAATTAGCTTGGCAGGGAGGCTTTTCACCCTGGCTCTGCCACAAAACATACATTTTTACACTTGCAGGGCCACTGCCATACTACACAGGTTTCATTCGACTGTGAAGCAAAATGTGTTAATTCTATAGGGTGTTGCAAAACTTTTGGCCCTAGCTGCAGGTTAGTCCCCATTATCGGTCTAACTTGTTCCATTTGTTTCCGATCAGTTAAACCAGATACTGGGATCATCTGTTTGGTATGCTGCAATTAAGTTTGTACAGATTTGCAGGATTTTCTAGTCTGCATTTTAGTTCATGTGATGTTCCTTTAATCTGATTGGTCAATAAGAGTAAATCTTTGTTAAATGACCTTGAATGCTTGCTTTCAAATGATGTTTAGTCACTGTTCCAAACTGATTAGCCGGAAAATACGTAACTACAGCAAATATCACTGTCCTGGTCACAAAAGCTAAGTTTGTGGGGAATAATAGCCATTTTCTATACTTTTGAGGCATAAGCAATTAGGAAATAACACTTACTACCCAGGAACAAAAATTGTGTTACATAGTGTTATTGATCACATGGGGGGGGGGGGGGGGGGGGGGTTACATATTGTTCCTTTTGGGATTCTGAACAGATCTTTGTTAACAAATAAAGCATGCAAAGCTTTCCATGTTAATATACAATCATAAGATCATAAGAATTTAAGAAAAATTACAAACTAGAGGAGGCTGTTGACCCATCAATGCTCATCCGGTTCCTACTAGCTGACTGATCACAGAACTTTGTCAAGTCAGGTCTTAAAGAATGCCAGTGATATGGCATCAACAATGGTCATTTACATACATCCTGTACAAAAACAAAAAAAAACATTAATACCTAAGACATACCAAATACTGCACCTAATTGTAGGTAACCTAATAAGTTGGAAAAAACTACCAAGATAATTAAAAGTTCCAAAAAATCTGATTACTAGAAAACATTTTGTTGGTGCGGCACTTCCCATCACTTCACATCTGGCTAACAGGATATCAAAAGTAACCCAAACACAAGAGTTTCTGTTTTGAAGATGTCTCCACCCCCATGGACTACTAGACATTGTGACATATGAATCGGGGTCAGATTGACCAAAAAAAAAAGGTCAATACCCCCTAGATATAAAATAAAACCATAAAGTGCCTGGCATATGTTCATTTTTCCGACTGTGATCTGACATCTGTGATGACTGTTCATTAGCTTTACTTTCATTGTCTTCAGTTTTTTTTTAATGAGAAGCAGGAAAAGAGAGTCACCCAAATAAAATTAAAAATAAAAAAACTCTGTAAAGACCACGGCCCATATTCATAATAGATGGAGGTAATTTCCGTGCAGTACTTAAAACGTGATTTATAAAACTACAGGCTGGTTATTTTACCGTCTGGTAATGTTTTCTTTTTCTACCGAGGGATGTAACCAATTGTCAGAGGTATGCTAATGAGCTGTGTCCCCTACTTAAGACGTTAGCAGCTACTAAAAAGGTGCTGGACATGAGTGCGAGGTTAAGAAAACTCACTCCCCAGGAACTAGCACTTTTAAAAGAAGAAGTAGTTGCCAACACAGATCATCTGTTCGGAAATAAAATAGGTTCTGCGGCTGACTGAAAAAAAAATAAGGTAGGGTGTAGTTGATCAGGTTAATGCTGTTGGTAATGTAAAAAGGGACATTATAGACTGCCAGAAGCACTGGGAAGATGCACGTCAGATTGTAAAAAACAAAAGCTGCGGGTATTCGTAGAGTCGCATTGGGAACAGGTGGAGGAGTAACTCCTGGGGTCTTAACTCCTGAGGAAGAAGCCGTGCTGGGTACCATTCCCACTGAGGCATTAGAGAGCATCGGAGGGGATGATATTGCTGCAAATGCCATAAAAGAAAAACGCTGTGCGGGAAACCCCACTGCATATACTTCATGAACCATCAAGTAAGTATTTTAATACAACAGGGTACTTTAACATTCCTGTTGGTGTAAGAGCCAAAGCAAATGTACATTTATGAGAAATGTATAACTGCAAAAAAACGCTCGCATCAGAATCCAACCCATTGTAAAGTACATACAGGTTATGTGATCACTGAAATCATGTCATTGCATTGTATTGCATTGCATCTGTTAAATCATGGATTTTCACATTTGTTAAACATTGTTCATTAACAGTAGCATATCCATAAGTACATATACGCTGCAAAGCCACCGTGTAATTGGTACTGGAATTTTCCAAACATGTTATACATGTCATTCAAAAACAGCATGCAATCTATCTATCTATCTATCTATCTATCTATCTATCTATCTATGGCTACGTTTTGGGGGTTTATGTTTGATCACATGACACCCTTTTAAACTTATTTTGACCTTATTCTGATTCTTAATGTTAATGACAAAATAAGGTCACTCATTTTTACCTTCATATCTTGACTAAGTCTGTATTTGAAGCACTTTTTTAAATCTTTAACTCAGTTTGCAATGAATAGTTTTCTCTTAATTTGAATTTGGAGGTGGCTTACCAACACGTTTGAAGGGAGGTAGAGAAAAAAAAAAGAAAATATATATACAGAATATAGATTATTTATTTACGTCATCTTACATGAAGTCAACACAAATAAACTATCAAATTGAAATACATTTGGTTTTACTTGAATTATGTAAATTAAATTATTTATGCCCAGCGTATAGCCTATACATTGGGCATAAATAATTGAATTTACATAACCAAATGTATTTCAGTTTGATTGTGTAAGCAGCAACATAAAATAAACTTGATTTCACCTTTTTTAATATATAACCTGCTTCAATATTTGACATATCTGTTATATTGCATTACTTTAGCCATACAAATTCTGCATTAAAATTACTTTTTTTTTTTTAAGAAAATTGTGTTTTTTCCATGACAATAATGTCATCAATTATATTACAGGGGGTGGTTGGCAACAAGACAAAGGTACTGAACCTTATGCAAGCACACGGTCGGCCTCTTGAATTTTGTGATAATCCTGTATTACAAAATAAATAAAGTAGCCTATTACATTTACATTGATATATAACACCAGATAAACCATCTTTCTATTTCAGGCCTTTTTTTACATTTTAAACCCAAATATTTAGTTGTACTTTGTTTATTACAATATGCGGTCTTAAAATGTAATTCATCCTTCAAAGCTATATATTTCATTTTAATCTATGAAAACCAGGCCGGGGGGTGGGGGACATTTTTCAAGGCTGGTCTATGATAAATAGTCCGGGGGACCATTCTCCAGGGGGGGCCCAATTTCGCATGACATCGGAACACTTTGAGAGTTCATCTGAGACCTTTGATCCAGTCGAATCAGCACCTGTGTCTTCTTTGATCCCTCAGAATCTCCAGAATCAGTAGTTTTGACTGAGAAACCACTAGGTACTAAAAGTAAAAAGAGAGGTCAAGAACCAAATAAAGTGACCGTTGGCTGTAAAAAAAATTGAAATGGTCAATACCCTATGTCAAGTTCTAAATTTGCAGAAAAAGTAACAGACTCAAGGCTAAATAAAAATGGAATCTTATTTGAAAGTCTTTTTTCTATTAATATTTTATGTTTATTTGTACATAAACAATGTTTTTTATGTTTCATGTTTTGTTAGAAACCCCAATAAACAACAAAAAAATGAATAGTCAATAAAGGTTATTTGTTTTGTAACTGTTAATGTTAATGGCAGTGGCCATCAATAACATGATCTTGTGCTTGTTCAGCCTCATCTTCCACATTATCTTCATCATTATTTTGTATTTCGTCGGCAGGTGGTAGTCCATCTTTGATCCTCTTATTATGTAACATGCAACACACCACGAAGAATTCCCAAGTATTTTTTTTAGGATTATATTAGCAAGGCTCCACCTGTGCAATGTAGGCATCTATACCGAGACTTAACTATACCAAACACTCTCTCAATAGTGTTACACGTGGAATGCTGTGCTTGGTTATACCTTAACTCAGCAATCCTCGTGCGTTTGCCACAGAAGTCATCAGCCAAGGTTGGAGGCCATATCCCACATCAATAATAATAATAATAATAATAATAATAATAACAAACTTAACAACCAGCCTCTTGTCACCAGTCTGTTTTTAAACAGTTGCCACAACCCTGACTGTTGTAAAATATAAGAATCGTGGGCCAGGGAACTTTGCGCAAACATCAATTATTTCATATTTGGCATTACAGATGACTTAATGGAATGATAATGCATTAATGGAATGATAATGTTTTCGATTCCTATAGACAGCCTCATTTTCTGCTGGTGCCACAATAGCAACATGTGTACAGTCCATAACTCCAAGGACTTGTGGAAACCCTGCCAATTCATAAAACATGAGTTGTGTTTGGTGTTGCTCCTCTTCTGTCACTGGAAATTTTATATATCTCGAAGCTCACCTTAGCATGGCAGATGTGAACTGTGAAATATATGACTTCACCCAGAACCCATACCCACTGATCTTTGAAAGGAGCCTGTTGCAAAAAAAAAATGCAGTAAATTTGTAACTTTCATTGCGGGGACAGCCTTGTTTCTAGCAGTTTGACTTTTTACTTAATGTTCTAGTTCTCCACAAAGGTGAATAATTGAGCTCCTGTTAAGTCGATACCTGCTACGAATCACATCATCAGAGTAATCCAGAGGGTCAAGTCGCAGCTCAAATGGGGTCTTCTCACTCTTCTGGGAGGATCATCTCCCTCCTCCTGATGTACAGCCCACACAAGCACACCGAAGCCTGCCATTTTCTCCACTGTGATGAAGAGGCTATAAATGTGATTTATATGTTTTCCAACCAGTAAGTACCCTATCCTGTTCGGACTAGTTAACAATGCAATTTAATGTATGCGTTACAAGTAGCAAAATACTTAAATTACGTAATTATTGGATAATTAAGCGTAGACATTTTTTTATTATTACTATTGGCTTAAATACATGTTTCTAAACACAGAAAGTATGCTAGGAAATTATACCGTTAAAGACACATCTCATTCTCTGTCTGATCTGAGGCATGTGTTAATTATGATACCGGTAAGGGTCAATTAACGGCACAATACAGATTTATGAATCAGGCGAATAACATGCTAATGAGAAAATTGGTCTCTAAGGGCACGGTAAAAATGGCATTTATGCATCACCCGATGCATCATGCATCAGATTTATGCATCACCCGTGTTAAACACTATTACTGGCATGATAAAGGAGACAGTAAGTTTTATGAATATGGGCCCATGAATCATAAAAAATGCCCACTTTAATCTTAATGCAATACTTCAAGTCCTTTATCTCTATCCCCCCTCTCCCCTTCTTAGTGAGACAGATGATAAATTATCCCTTAACATATATTTTTGTTAATTCAGATAGTTATGTTCCTGCTAATACCTGCAGTAGTGAAAGTTTATAAATGACATTTTCAAGAAGCACCTACAGGGCTTATGCTTCAATATCTGACTTTATGTATACTCTAATATCTTAAAAATGTAATTGTAAGAAACTTGTGTAAAAGTGTAAAAAATGTATTTTTAAAATGTTGGACCCAACAGCAAGTGTGACCAGTTTATTTATTTTACAGAACCATATACCCACGGCCCTATTCATAAGAATGCGTTTGATTTTCAGATGGTAACAGAAGATAAATGTATGTTTTTCTAAGAATAAACACTTTGACCTAAAAAGCAATTAACACAAACAGATTACACTATGTAACACAATTTTTGTTCCTGGGTAGTAAGTGTTATTTCCTAATTGCTTATGCCTCAAAAGTATAGAAAATGGCTATTATTCCCCACAAACTTTGCTTTTGTGACCAGGAGTGATATTTTGAAATTTACCTATTTCCAATGAGAAAACGGGCGAATTTGTGTCTTTTCGTTCACATAAAGTCAGAAAAAAACAACATATGAATCCAAATTAACATGTATTTATACTAAAGTAATACAAAAATGACTACAAAAGATTTAGAAGTGAGTAGTTTTTCGAGATTTACGATTATACTGTAAATCACTTTCACGAATCAGCCCCCAAATGTAGTCTCCCATCATGTTCTCGTTATACTGTCCTTCACTGACAGCTCATCCAGGAGCCTCAAAGCCGTGCTGCTCCATAATGGTAACAAGTACCCGTCTGTTCCCCTGGTTCACTCGGTGCACCTCAAAGAGGATTACAACAGCATCAAGACCTTGCTGGATGCCTTGAAGTATGATGAGTACGGCTGGGACCCCCGGAAGGTGCTGATGTCACCACTGCACATCAAATTGGGCCTTATGAAACAATTTGTCAGAGCTCTAGATAAGGAGTCGGCAGCCTTCAAGTACCTTCAAGACTTCTTCCCTAAGCTGTCTGAGGCAAAGGTCAAAGCCGGTGTCTTCATCGGACCACAGATAAAGAAGATCCTGGAGTGCAATGAATTCCCCAAGAAGCTCACTAGTAAGGAGAAAGCGGCTTGAAACAGCTTTGTCGCAGTGGTTCGGGGCTTCCTGGGCAATCACAAGGCTGAAAACTATGTGGAGCTGGTTGAGACTCTGGTGAAGAACTACGGCACAATGGGCTGTAGGATGTCCCTCAAAGTCCATATCCTTGATGCTCATCTTGATAAATTCAAGGAGAACATGGGAGCGTACTCGGAGGAGCAAGGCGAGCGCTTCCACCAGGATATACTGGACTTTGAACGCCGCTACCAAGGACAGTACAACGAGAACATGATGGGAGACTACATTTGGGGGCTGATTCGTGAAAGTGATTTACAGTATAATCGTAAATCTCGAAAAACTACTCACTTCTAAATCTTTTGTAGTCATTTTTGTATTACTTTAGTATAAATACATGTTAATTTGGATTCATATGTTGCTTTTTTCTGACTTTATGTGAACGAAAAGACACAAATTCGCCCGTTTTCTCATTGGAAATAGGTAAATTTCAAAATATCACTGTCCTGGTCACAAAAGCAAAGTTTGTGGGGAATAATAGCCATTTTCTATACTTTTGAGGCATAAGCAATTAGGAAATAACACTTACTACCCAGGAACAAAAAAAAAAATAATAATAATAATTGTTACACGGTGTTATTTAACACGACTACAGCTAACCAGAGTCAGTAACACAGTGTGAGGGTTACCGTTTAACAAACAGGTTGTGTATATTTAACATCTGATTGACTTCTTTAATAGCTGACATTAGTGGTAGACAATGATAGGCATGACAATAGATCTCATTGACCTAATCTGCAAATCTTTTTGTTGTATATGCAAATGCATACTGGTCGAGGAAGGGTAATACTTTCAAAGTACAATTTTCAGAAAACAAAAGTATTTTTCCTGACAGGTACAGCATTTTTTTTTTAGCGATAGCGAATCAGACTAATGACTGCTAACCACAAGGCCACATGGTAAAAACCTAAAACACAATTTTATTCCTCAAAACATTTTCACATGTTTTGGCCAATTACTTAATGTTGAGTCAGATAAGCCATTTTCTTTCCAGAACTACAGGGTTTTACCACCATATTAGGAAGTATTACTGGTAAGAAATAACAGTAGGCTAATCTGAATAACATTCAAAGCGCTATACCATATGGGATGTAACTGTGTAGAGTACCAGGCAGTTAGATGATAGTTACTTGGCTATAACATTTGTAGAATTCACTTAATTGCTGATAAGGGAAGGTTATATATGCAGAGGACTGTGATGTAAATTTGAGTTTAAATTTCTGAGTTAAGAATATTGGAGTGTGCTATTATTATTATTATTATTATTATTATTATTATTATTATTATTATTATTATTATTAATTGCTATTTTTAAAGCTGCAACACCATACCTTGACAAATTCACATTCTATTGTTGATTTAAATGTTTTGGTGATTTAAGAGTCAATATTTCTGATAATGCCTTTATCATTTTTTTTATCATAGATTTTGTATTTATTTTATAAGGAATTTCACATGGGGCTTCAGCTGGTCTTTTATAATGCCAGAATATTTTGGGCTATACCAACTTTTTTTGGAAACACAGTATTAGCAGACCATATTCCACAATGGAGTATCATGTCTAAAGTCATAATAACTCACGTCTGAACTTTGAGGTTCTGCCTTCTCACATCAATTCAACACTGGTTCTGCAGTCACTAGGCCATAAAAACAGCATTTTCCCATGACCATGCTCACTTGGCTGTGATCCAATGTGTTTTTGCTAGCACTGAAGAATTATAACTTTGCTGATGTCTCTCTTATAGAGCTATAGGCTATTAAAATGTGATTTTGTGTGTGTGTGTGTGTGTGTCACGTGGGTCTTGTTTCTAGCTACAAAAAACAAAAAAGAGTCAATCATGAGTATGCAAAGCCATAAAAAAACGTGCTCTGTCCAATGTACCAACAGTAATCCGAAGTTAAACAATAACGTTAGGAAAACAAGATGGAAAGGCAGAAAGAAGCCATTGATTAACCGTGTGTTACTTATCAAAAATTTCCCCAATACATACTGTAGGATACTGTTCATCTGTACATGGTTGCTGAGTAATACAGATAGTTATAAAGTGGAGATTTCTGACTTAACTGTAGATCAGAAAAGTTACTGGTTACACTGAAACTGTGGGAGTTGAGATATTTAAATACTCGCTATGTTGTCTGTTTCCAGAAGCACTGCAATTGTATTATTATTTCAAGACTTTTTTGAAAAACCCAGTGGGATTCACACCCCATTTACCTTGTAGACAGACACAGCACATCTGCACACTAAAATAGAGTTACAGAAGAACTTGCATCACTACACCTGGCCAAGCTTGCCAACTCTTTGTTGTAATTTATTATCGATATTCATTATTGTTACTTCCAATATTGAATTTTCCCCAAATATCAATTTCTATTTTTAACTGGTTTTAGTTTATATTAGCATTATATTATGTTTTTATTTGTTATACTTATATATTCTTTTTTTCTATATAGTGTACAAGTAATATAAGTAAATGTATATTTTTCTTTTGGAAGCGGGGCTGTTGCAACTAATTCTGAGTATAATTTATAAACAAAAAATACTTTTTATTTGTAAGCAGATTTATTTGCTGACTTACATGTTTTTATTGATTGAATCCAGTCAGAAAAAAAGACTTACTCTTTAGATAATCTTTAACACACATTACCTAACCAAGGTCAAGCCCAAAACACACTTTGTTTAATCCAACTGACCAGTAAAACACTTTCATTGATCAGATTCACCCCAAAAAACTTGTATTGATCCTACCTAGCCTAGATAAGATATTCTGAGCCAGTCTAGTCTTGCACTACTTCAGTCCTTGAACATAAACACCATTGTGAACATTCAAAAACACCACAATGAATACAGTATAGTGACTATGATTATACTTTTGTCTATGATACATTTATTTATTAATACTTAAACAGTCTGAGCAGTTTGGACAGGAATTTTGGCAATAAAGTTCTATGAAAAATTCAAAACCTTTGCATTGTTATAGAGTGAACCTGTAGTAGTTTCAACTCAGACAGGCAGAAGACAGAGTGGGGAGGTGGCTTCTCAGCAGTAATCAAGGTGTGTTTTGTGGTGTATGGTTTCATAGTTTCTAGGAGTAGGAATGTGACAGTTTCAGAAAAACAAACTTGACTGATGATACTTTCACTGGGACACACTTAATCTCAACTGTTCTTTGTTACATTATTTTGAATAAATAGAATAAGTAAAAACGATTCTAGTGTTGATTGTTTACAAGGTATTTTCATTCAGAAGGCGTTTTCTATAATTTTGGGAGATGGGAATTTGCTTGAAGTCATACATGGGTTTGACAGCTCTAGGCTTCTGAAGATAAGGGTCAAGTAAGGCTGAAATTCAGGAAAATGTTTCTTTTTTTTTTTGCTTTGTTTTTACTTTTCTTTGGCTGAAGGAACCTCTCTTGTAATAGACTGGGATTGCTGATTGCGCTTGTTTTGAATTGCTGCCAATCAGCTTCTGTGCAAGCCAGCTGACATACATATAATACAGTACTTGAAACTTGCTTGGTGGGACCTTTAATTCTGCCGTGTACAGGTCCAATCAAGTGCCCAGTTTCAAAGTAAAGAGATATGTCCCAACATACCTCTGTGCATCAGGAATCTTATTCGCCGAACTCTCTAATTTCAGATATTAAAATGGGGTCCTTGGTATTGGTATTTTCATTGCTGAGCTGGTCTAATACCTACTTTATTTTGAAGATTGGAGATGGTAGCTGATGTGAATTGTAATGTTTATCTGAATTGTTTTAGCATATACTGTCTGCTTTTAATGAATGTACTTGCTTTTAATTTGGTAACGTTCTTTAACATCACCAGGACCACACACAAAAATAATTTGTATACCTTGAAGATTCATTATCTTGGTAAAATAATTAATAAATTAAATTAAAAAACATACAATTATGTGTAAAAACCACATTATTCACAAAACTTTAGGAACTGTTTTAAGGACTGTTCTGTTATTTTAAAGATCACTAATTAAATCAAGTTTGCAGTTCCTAAACTGTTTTAGAAAGGGTTTATTATGTTATTCTCATTTTTTTAAAACACTGTTTAACCTAAAGATGTTGAAAATCACCCTGTAAAAAAGTATAAAAAGCAAAATCTTTAAACATTCCTTAACGTTTTGTGAACATAGTCCTACATAGCACGAGACATGTTATTGTTCACATCTAAACCAATATCTTAGGCCATCACATTGGATATACTTTTCATTTTACTTTTCGGTTTTAAGATTGTTCCTGAACTGGATTTAAAACATATGGTGCAGGGAATTCTCTTCTATCCAGGCAATTCACATTTAAAATTTAAATTCACAGACAAAATGTTTTTGACAAAACAAACAGCAAAGATAAATCAAATTCCTTTATTTCGTAAGCTGAACATCATTGGAGGCAGCAGTTTTTGAAGGACAAGTCAGGGTTAATGTGAACACAAAATATCCACAAGACACCCAGAATTCCTGTTTATTTGTTTAACATGTTTATATAGCAACTCAGTGGAAACAGCCAGCTTTCAAGGCAGGTCCTGTTACAAGAGTTACTAATCACTGTACAGGTAGCTGACAAATTTATTTTTTGAGATAAGATCATCAATAACAACAGAACATAAGACTTTCAATATATATATATATATATATATATATATATATATATATATATAAAATGTAATAGTCGCCAATTATTTTTATTATTTTCTCCCAATTTGGTATATCCAATTATTTTTAGGCTCAGCTCACTGCTACCACCTCCACGCTGACTCGGGAGCGGCCAAGACGAACACACGCTGTCCTCTGAAGCGTGTGCCGTCAGCCGACCGCTTCTTTTCACACTGCAGACTCACCATGCAACCACCTCAGAGCAGCGTCAGAGGCCAACGCAGCTCTGGGCAGCTTACAGGCAAGCCCACAGGCGCCCGGCCAGACTACAGGGGTCGCTGGTGTGTGGTGAGCCAAGGACACCCTGGCCGACCTAAGCCCCCCCCCCCCAGATGGCGCTCAGCCAGTTGTGCGCTGCCCCCTGGGAGCTCCCGTCCATGGTCAGCAGTGGGATAGCCTCGACTCTAAACGGTGACATCCAGGCTATAGGGCGCATCCTGCACTCCACACGGAGTGCCTTTACTGGATGAGCGATGGTTAACTGAAATTGCACTATTCAGCAAGCATTTTCCTTTTAAAACATGTGGTTGAGTAAGAAACTGCAGGATATTGGGTAACATGTTACAGGACTTTTTTTCTGTAAACAATTACCTTTATTACACATTAACCTACAAACAATTAATAGTTTGTGCATGGGGGCATAAATGGCAGGGTAGTGCCCTAGAAAATGCTAGGAATAAAAATATCAATGTTGGGCATTAGTTGATGTATTTAAAACCTTCATGCAGAAATGAAAGGCACATACAATACCTGTTGTTTACAGTAGCCAGACTCAAATTAGTTTGTAATGGAGCACTGTACCTTTAAGACGTAGACAGTTAACGTGGGGAGGTGGAAGGTCACAGTGTGAAAGGCGGAGTAAAAGAAAAAAGGAAAAAAAATTAAACAAAAAAAAGAAGACGAACAAAAGAAAAAGGAAGTGTGCACGTGTGATAACAGTGAACTGCTACATATGGAAACAAATAAAGAAAATACAACTAAAAATGCTAGA
Source organism: Acipenser ruthenus (assembly GCF_902713425.1). NCBI lineage: Eukaryota > Metazoa > Chordata > Actinopteri > Acipenseriformes > Acipenseridae > Acipenser > Acipenser ruthenus. The sequence continues at coordinate 41,591,469 of NC_081193.1, read as the reverse complement.
TCTGTGAGCAGAAAAAAACCCTGAGTTGTATGTATGAAAGAAGTGATACGCCTTGCTTTGTTAAAAACTGATTCGGACCGTGGCTTAATAAAGTTGCAAGTGGAAGAAGAAAGCGGACTGCTGCATGTTTCTTTTTAAAGATGCAGCAGTAGCCAGTGGTGAGACATAGCAGAAACCTCAATGGAAGGCTTACACAATTATTTTGTTTACAAATACAACTTTCCTAGGTTTGTTTCTTATCCAACTTAAAATGCATTCCTAGATGTAGGGAATCTATACTATTTTTATTGTATGAGTTTTTAATTCCACAGAGTTTGGATGCACAAAGACTTCTCAGTAATACTATCTGACCTCAATGGCAAGCTACAGAAACCTCTCCAAATCTGTTAGATCAGTAGCTAACTCACATCTACATGTTGTTTGTGTTTCTCTAACAAAGTGCAAATCAGCTACCCTTTAGTCGTCAGTTTTACACCTTTCTTTATACTTTGTTTAATATTGTCTGGCCTTGCAACCAATATTGAAGGAAGAGATACAGTTACAGGGTTGAATTACATTTCGGCCTACATGCATAAAAGATAGCGGTAATTTCCGGCCATTAAAAAAAAACAACTACTGGGCAGTATTTAACACCGATGCAATGAGCTGTGTTCCCTACTTAAGACCTCAGTGGCATACACGATCTGTTTGCACCATCACATTATGGCTACGGGTCATGTCTGGAAGCAGACAGGTTTTCCAAAATATCGAGGTCAGGTTTAAAAACAAATATATAAATTTGTGCTGGATGTGAGTGAGAGGTTAGAGGCAGTGTATGGTTTTTGATTACAAAAATTATGATATTGTAGTGTGCACTGGGTTGGGGTCAGGGCTGGTAGGTGACACAATCTAAACATAAAGACATAAGCCCGATATCTGCTCCTGCAAGGGAGCCCAGCTCTTTTGTACAGTTGTATTGGTGCTATGCAGTGTGGAGTAGTGGTTAGGGCTCTGGACTCTTGACCGGAGGGTTGTGGGTTCAATCCCCAGTGGGGGACACTGCTGTTGTACCCTTGAGCAAGGTACTTTACCTAGATTGCTCCAGTAAAAACCCAACTGTATAAATTGGTAATTGTATGTAAAAATAATGTGATACCTGTATAATGTGAAATAATGTATAATGTGATATCTGTATAATGTGAAATAATGTATAATGTGAGATCTTGTAACAATTGTAAGTCGCCCTGGATAAGGGCGTCTGCTAAGAAATAAATAATAATAATAATAATATGCTTCAAAGCGGGAGGTCCCGGGTTTGCTTCCGACCTCTGCTTGCCGGAATCAAGGTTCGCCAAAATATTTTTGTATAGCTTATATATGTACTTCCTGAAAAAGAACTGTACCACCAGAAATGTAATTTTTGTCACAGTTCATGATATTAGACTTCCGGCTGAGAAAAAAACGATCCTCTGTTAGCACATGTTTCCTTTCCAACGCACAAGAAGAAAGGACTGGAGCAATTAATTGTTAATGGCAAAAAAGTATGTTTTTATTTGTTACTGTATTCCCTCAGTTTGCAAATACCTGCACAATTCATACATGCAATAATAATACATCTAAACTGTGTTTCTCATCACTATAATTTACATGTTTAAATTATAATTAGTGCGTAGTTTAATTGTGTTTCCAAAATAAATACCAAACTGTGTTTATTATCTGTTTCTTGTAGGTGTTTAATGTCATGTTTAATATTTAATAATTTGGTATTACAGTAATACAGTACATCTTACCATACAAAAAGCTTATTTTAAACTAAAATAAATAAATACAGCTAGATTGAAAAATCCCGCCTGTCACAAAATACCACTCGGTTTCATAGCAAAATTGGATTTGAAAACGCTACATATTTCTTGCAATTAGTTACTAAAACACAACTTCTTGAACTAATCCCGTTTGACACGAATATGCAGCTACAGCCAAACATTTAGCATCACCTAGACTATGTGTTTTTCGTTGGAAAACTACAAAGTAGTAATTCAATGTTAACGTAACATCAAGTTAGCTCTTATTAAACAGTGTGTCACGAAGAGAGAACTTTCAAGATGGCGGAAAACACAGCACCAGCGTTGTTTTTGGATGACTTTATGGAAGATTGTGCAGAAAATCTGCTGTTTAATGCCTCTAGCCACGAGCCAACACAATAACAAGCAGAGCAAACAATAACAAGCTGAGCGTTTCGAATGTTGCATGTGATGCTGCAGATACACTTTGTTTAAAAGTAAAAACGGTCCATTAATTACGCTGGTAATTTAAATAAACTATAATATTTTTTATTTTATTTTTTTATATGATAGTCCAATATGTGGGAAATTACACCACAGTCGCCACACTGGTATTGTACCTCCGCCATTTTGAAACGCCGCAGAGTAAGCTCCTCAGAGTTAGCCAACGTTACAAAGCGCTCTTGGCAGGTCGTTCAATCCAGAATTTAGTTGCATTTCAATGTCATTGGAGGAGACAGTGCTTGGCTGGTTTAACGTCAATTCTTCCCAACAATCTGATCCCAGGAGGCAGCTGATGAAAACTGTGAATCCTTTACGCTCATTCCCTTGCCTGGAACATCCTCTTCACAATTTCTACATTTATTCGAATTGCTGTTATCTATACAAACAGCTTGATGCAAATCTGAATTTACAGAAATAAAATACTGTTTTCACGCACCACCGTTTTGTGAGAATTTGTGACGCTAATCAGAACATACACCTTTTAGAACACTGTTTGTGGTGCCAGATTACGAATGTTTCTGAGGTTTTTTTTCTTTAGATTTTTCCAGTCCTTCACTCGATTTTCAGTGAAAGCAGGGTCTTTTGAAAAAGTGTCTGCAAGGAAAACAGAAAACTGCATCTGCCTGCTTACTGTACTCTAAATATGAAAACCTATTTTAATATTCTGATGAAAAGTAATGGTTTTGCTTACCGGATAGTCAGTATTAATAAATCATTTAAATTGGTGTGAACTGATGGAAGTGTTCAAGGTTGGCGTAGGTACTGTAGGACTGCAGAACAGGTTAACTGATTTAAAGATTTTAAAAAATAGCGCAGCTTGTTATCCTTACTGTTTTTCTATAGGCATAACATGTTTTAAAGTACAAGCTAGTGTTATGTTAAACTTCATTTATTTGGCCACCTTATGTTGGGAAAAAAAAAGTCAAATATATATATATATATATATATATATATATATATATTTTAGCTCAAAGAGCCAGCTGCCCATATATATATATGAGTGGTTTCGAGGTCTGTTTTGTGCTATAAATTATTCTACAGTACAAGTTCTCAAAAAGACTCCGGTTTACAGCTTTTATTTGTGTCCGTACATCGTTGGGTTCAATAAAGGAGGAGGAAAAGTGTGGAATAGCCTCCCCAAATGAAAGACTCATCCGCCGCCTATGTTAAACATTATTACTGGCACGATAGTATTACTGGCAAAGAGTAAGCTTTATGCATGTGGGCCTTTGTCTGAAAAGATTATATTTCTGGATGTAACAATAATTGTATTATACAGTAATAGGGGATATTCAGGAGTGACATCTTTTATAATTTTAGAGGTAATATAGCCCATTTTTGGAACAAAGTCTGTTTATACGTGGAACATACTGCAATTACCTCCCACGTTTGTGAAAACTCTTATTTCCCTAGTGAGGTAAACCACAACTTTACACTTATCAGTGCTCATAAACAAACACTTTAGCTGAATGTAGAACAAGAGTGATTTAGCACAAAGGAAGCACAAGGGATCTAACATGGAACAACAACAATAAGGCTACTACATAATGTCTTGAAAAACACTTTGGAATGGCAATATGCATTTGAGGCTTCTTGAACCAAGATACGACAAGCCACAGTAATAGGCCTTTCTTTGTTTCACATGGTCAACATCCATGTTTTTCAGTATGGTTTTCTACTACTGTGGCCTTTTGTTTAATTGACAATTAATTTAAAAAAAATACACAATTAATAAGAACTTCATCTCTATGTAATTAGGTTCCTGCTTTCATCTCAGGTTTCAACCTCATTATACCACCAAGATGTAATTTCTATTGTGACATAAAAGTTGAGTAAAATCAGGATGCTATTTTTTTTAGTTTACCATTTGGGTTGGATAACTTAATGCTCATGTAGTTTTTTAAATATTAAAAATATTTTTCTTAACAGATGCCCTTATCCAGGGCAACTTACAGTTGTTACAAGATATCACATTATTTCTTTATACAATATTTTTTACATACAATTACCCATTTATACAGTCAGGTTTTTAGTGGAGCAATCTAGGTAAAGTACCTTGCTCAAGAATACAGCAGCAGTGTCCTGCACCTGGGATTGAACCCACAACCCTCCAGTCAAGAGTCCAAAGCCCTAACCACTACTCCACACTGTTGCCCTGACATAAATTGTCATAGATTGTAAATTGGCATAATACACAGCAGAGTGTAGTAATTCATAGTAATCTCAAAGTGAAATAATGGTAAAGCACATTGTAAGCCTGGTAAAACTTTAGATCTAAAATACATGGTATAAAGCATTGTAAACTGCAAACTTACTGTGCAAAATATTTCAAATTGTTATACTGTAATGTTAAAATGTTGCTTTTCTTTAAAACAATCTGGTTTAGTTTTCTGCCCTTTTTTAACCTTTTTGTAGCCCTGTTAGGTTGACCAGGTGTTAACAATATAATCCACAGAGCTTTAGAACTCTTAACACCTTCTTCTCAAGACATCTTACTCTCATTCGTGGAATACTGCAAATCCACGGAAGGAGGGGGAGGATGTGTGGCATTTTTTGGGTGTACACAAGGCGTCAGAGATACTTTGTATTATGTGAAGGCATGTACAATTTAAAACATCTTTTCATGCTAAACATATCCGTGTGTATATAATGTACAATAGATGACAAACATCAATTGTAAACCAGGAATTTTGAGAATTACCCCAATTGTTAAAGTAACACCCCTAAACTGAACAGAAACACACATGCAATTTGTTTGGTGACCAAATGTAAAGGAGTGGTAATTGGAGTAGGATAGATAGAAACTCTTTTTACTTTCATCATAACATATTTAGTCATCTAAATAATGTGTTTTGTTATTTGCTTATGTCCATCAGTGGATTCAGTAGATTACCAGGAAAATGGTTCCATCTGTCTACAAAAGCTACTAATGGTAGACTTGCATGTTTCTAAATGTTTAAAGTTTTTAGATGAAAATGATACTAATGTCTGTTGGGTTGTTATATTTGCAGTGGAGGCTTATTAGTACAGTTGTTAAAAGGAAAACTAATGTGACTTTGAATAGGTCAATTGGTAGATTAACTCTGAAATGTACCGATTAGACAAGTGGATTCATTTTACACCCTTGTTTAAACTGCCATACATACTTCTCCTTCAGATCTGCCTCCTGTTGCCAGGCAACTCAGGACTGCAGCATAACATCGTGACAAATGTTTAGTGCTCAGAACTTATGGAGTGACTCACTTCTTGCAGCCTCTCACAGGTGATTACAATTTCTTGAGTGCATTAGCAAATTCAATTCATGGTATATTCTGTGCTAGTCAGACCTTTTTTTTTCTCAATTGAACCAACCACAAATTGCTGATAAAGATTTAATTCCCTATATGAAACAAGGATAAACAGAAAACAATCTTCAAATTGAGGTTTTTGTATCCTCTATGATGTTTATTTAGAGTAGCAATCTTGAAATGAACCCTACCTGTTTATTCTATGCAGTTTTCCTACTCTCGCTACTAAATACATTGCAAATACTGTTAGAACTAGCTGAATAGTTATTGCACTTGTTTTAAAAATGTGTTAATAAAAGAAACAGAATTTTCATCTTGAATACTTCAAAAATATGTCATACTTATAGGAGGACTCCAGTTGGTAAGAAAGTCAGTAGTTTATTTAAGCTTTAAATAAATAAAAAATATTAAATATTGTGTTAAAGATAACTTATATTGTGCTTAAACCTCTAATAGCACTCTCAGAAAAAGTGCACATTATTAAACAATAGTCTCATCTTAGATGTATACTTTCTAAAAGGTTTGATGTCTAATTTTAATAGTAATATTGGTCTTCACTGTAAAATTCTTTAAATAGCTGCATTTTAAGCCTGCGTAAATAAAGCCAGGTCTTTTTCAACTAAGAGGAGACTGGGGGTGGGGACACCAGCCATTACAAAGTTTGCAACAAATGGAATTTGTATTTATTTGCTTAAACCATTCTTACAAAAAGACACTTAAACATACTGTTTACCAAGTTCACAGAAAGCCAGTATCTACTGTAATTTGCGCTTTGAGTCTGCATTTTCTTAGGGTGTACTTTTTTTCATTTAAAGCCATTTGACTTTCACATTCATTCATTTCTTTCATGTTTCTTATTTATAATTTAAATAGTGGTTAAACAATTGTCCTTCGACTGCCCTGGTCCCAATCACTTTCAAATTTGGAACTGCCTATTTGATGAGATTTTACACCTCTGAACTAAATCAAGCTCTAAAAGAGGTGCTATACCTTTAATCATTCCTCAGCAGCTGTCTGGCTCATATGCGCTTTGCTCAGTGGGGGAGGGGTGCTCTTGCAGCTGACTGTTTTTCCTTCTCACATTTTTGAGTGTAGCTGGTCTTGTGTCAATCCTGTCACAGTCTCCAAGCCAGATTGGTTAATTTCTCTAGCTGCCTTTTGTAATCATTAACTTCTCTTTGCATTTGTGTGTGCACCTTAGGTTTTTTTTTTGCTTTTATATAAACACACCTCTCACTTTAAAAAAGAAGGAAGAAAACCGAAAGTGTAAACAAACACAAGATGTGGAAATGTGATATGTTAATGTCACCTTTGTACCCCAAAAGGATTCATGTCTCATGATGGGCTGCAAAGGTCACTTTTCCCAGCAAGCACAGGGCTTCAGTTATATTCAATATTTATCAGACAAGCTCCTCCCTTATTATGTGGAGTGTGCATACACTTAACCCTGAAATACAGGAAGTGACAAGGCAACTTTAAGTAACTGATTCAGAAATTAGTTTTCAGTGTTTTCTAAATTGCACATGGTATTTTACCATTTAAAGTAGTATCAACTTTAAAAATACAGGGAAAAGTCCTTGACAAGAGAAAGATGACATTGTCTATGACTGAACACACACAGGCACGGACTAATAGTGGAAGCCCATACATTTACAGACAGTCAGTAAATCAATTTGACATTTTTTAATCTGTCCATAAATCCATAAAAAAACAAACATGTTTTTGGCTGGAAGTAAACACAGGTAGATTTTTTTTTTGCTGCTTAAGTGACAAAACCATCAACATAAATAATTTTATCTTCAGAAGTGTAAGTACTGTACTATCAATGTAAAATGATAGTAATTAAAATATTTTGCAATGTATTTTTATTGTTTCTGACCTTTTGTTTTGTTGCAATATTGGCAACCCATAGAGTGAACACATTCTACCCCCAGTTTGGCCCGACTCACTCACACACATGCTCAGAGAGATGTACATGCATGGGATTTCATTTATAATGGTAGGTATCTTAACTGTTGGGCGCCACTGTAATGAATTGTAGTACATAAGTTATTTACTTTAAACAGTTCAATGGTGAAATTGTCTGGACAGCAGTGAAACTGATAGCCAAAGAAGCATGTGACACTGGGGAATAGCATATGTAGCAGGGTAGCAGCTGGAAAGAGACTCAGAGACTTACAAACTGAAGTGAAAGTGCTAAAGCACACGTTTAATAAACAAAATAACACAAAATACAAACAAAAGGGCACACGAACCAAAATGCCGTCTCTGCCACAGCATACTTACCAGAAATTTTGTAAAATTTTTTTTTTAATTACCAAGTTGAGTGGGCTCCCGAGTGGCGCATCCAGTAAAGGCGCTCCATGTGGAGTGCAGGATGTGCCCTATAGTCTGGACGTCGCAAGTTCGAGTCCAAGCTATTCCTTTGCCGACTGAGGACTGGAGCGTCCAGGGGGCGGCACTCAATTGGCCGAGCGCCGCCCGGGGGGAGGGAGGGTTAGGTCGTCAGGGTGTCCTCGGCTCACCGCGCACCAGCGACCCCTGTAGTCTGGCCGGGCGCCTCCAGACTTGCCTGTAAGCTGCCTGAGAGCTGCGTTGTCCTCCAATGCTGTAGCTCTTGGGTGGCTGCATGGTGAGTCCGCAGTGTGAAAAAAAGCGGTCGGCTGATGGCACACGCTTCGGAGGACAGTGTTTTTTCGTCTTCGCCCTCCCAAGTCAGCGCAGGGGTGGTAGTGGTGAGCTGAGCCTAAAAATAATTGGCCATTTCCAAATTGGGGGAAAATAATAAAATAATTGGCAATGACTAAATTAAAAAAAAAAAATGACCAAGTTGATTGATAAGATCTGTTTTGGGAATTGTACTCTTTTTTCCATAGACTACACCAGCACTGGTAAATGTGTGTGCCGGTGTCTTTGCTATGCAGTGCATATTTCACATTTTGTGAGAAAGAGCAGTCATTGGCATAGGAGTGTATAATCCTTCATGTGTTGTTTCTTATCTTGCTAACATTTTTGAAATCTTATCTGTCCAGGGAGGGAGGGGGCTAAAACATTAAACTCTATAACCATATGGATTTAGATGTGGGGATCCCCTTCACTTTTTACCTTTCTGTTATTTTTCTTTTATTGATACAATCTGAGTCTATTCAGTGCAATTCCTGCATGACTTGACAAAGACCTTTATCTTTTTTCCCCGTCTGTTTTCAAAGTTCTTACTGCCAGGTAGAAACCCATAAGAAGAAAGGCTTTCAATGACCTGTGAATAGACCAGCTGTTACCAGCTCTGCTGCTCTACAAAGACAGCTTCTCATGACGCTTTGCATTGTTATGCAATGATAAACAGCTTTTATTTCTATATGAGAGACCCTCTGTCTTGTAACAATTTGTAAGGAGGTAAGTACCCTGAAGTGTAAAACACGAACAATTAAAACATTACATTAAAATCTGACAAAGATAAACTCAATCCCTCCAAAAAATCTGTAACATTTTAAAAAGTGATAAAATAAAACCTCAGAAAACACTGTGAAAACTCTATAAAACAAATGCTACAAAACAAAAAAGGATTTTGGGAAGTTCTATACCCCAGTCTACTACATTGCAACAGCATAAGTTAAATGTAATAATGGATTGAAACTAGTCTTTGTTAAAAAAAAAAAAAAGAAAATAAGGGAGTATATATAATGTTACAATGTTATATTTGAAAAAACTTAATTGGGAAAGATAAATCTGTTACAATTGGCAGACCTACTTAAATTGCAATTAATTTTGTTAAACCATCAATAAAGTTGGTATAATTTTTTTTTTTTCATAAATCACGTAGAACAAAATTCCTGTACAACTTACCTTGTGTATAGATTTCATCCCGAGCATAGTGCAGATATCACACTTTTAAAATGAAATAAGTAACTACTCTTTGTTATATGTATTTTGTTTTTGTAATTTATGTCTGTCTCTAAATATAACAGAAACAGGCAGAATAACATATTTGTTATAACAATCCTTTCCCCCAAAATACTCGGAATCCTGTTTGAAAACATTAGCTGCAGAAACGACTGTGTGCTCGTCAGAACCCTCTCAAGAAGAGGCTCTGTTCCTTTGAGATGTGAATGAGATTGCATCACACTGTCTGATTCTCATCCTCACCTTGAAGGAACAAGCAGTCCCCTTAAAGAACCCTCCAGATGTGGCTGCAAGAAAATGTATTAGCACAGGCAGTATAAATGCCATACCCGGTACCATACTTTAGCAATTCTAACCATTCCTACCAAAGTGTAATGGAGATTAGAAGAATCTTTTTATAAAGGATACCAATTGTTACTATGAATAGGGAGGATCCCTCTCACTGGATGCAACAGTTTTCTTCCAAACTCACTGAGTCTGTAATCCTTGAATATGAGGATTAGTGGTAGTGTTATTCATGTGCTGCTTAAATAATTGAATGGCACACCTTGCATTATAATCATGGCAATTCCTTATTGGAATTTACTATATTTCTTTATAGAGAGGTGTGACAGAAATACAATGAGTTTTGGTTGTAAATCTCCCTCCCGACCTGTGAGGGCGCTAAGCAGCGAAAGGAGAAGTCTTTGGACCGGCTGACCTGACAGTTCTTTCCCCTGGCCGTGAAGTCGGTCAGTCTGGAAGAAGGTGAGACTCTGTTGCAGGAACGTATTGACCCGGAAGGTAAACAACATAGCAGCTGCAGACAGTAGAGACAGCTGCACTCGTTTACCAAGGGGTCATGCGTGATAGCATAAAGGGGACGGAGAATCGCAAATCTTTTCCTTTGCTTGGTTCAGAAAGATAAGGAACTGGAAGGACCGGGAGAAATCCCTTTAAAAACTGAAAAGAGTTTGTGAGTGTTTTGTTTGTCGTTGTTAGTAATTGTCTTTTGTTTTTGTGAATTCACTAGACGGCTAACACATCTCCGGAGCTATTGCCTTGGGCCAGCACTACCCGGAGCAACATTACACCACAGTCACTGTTTAATTGTTATCACCCACCACGAGCACTACTGCACGAACCCAGGACTGATGACCGTGTTAGTATATTGTGGGACAGATATTCGTGTTTATTATTTGGAACTGTAACCCTGTTGTTATTTACTCCGTGCTCTACACATTGCTCTGTATTGCTGGGGATTATTATTTGGTCACCAGCCCTGGATACAATTAAAAACTGTTTCAAACTGGATTATAACTCTCTGTGTTTCATTACTCCACTGCATCACCCCTGCACCTGCACGTACCACTTACCACTTTGCCACAAGAGGACATACCTATTATCATGCCTGGTCACAGCGTAACACAGTGAAATAAATGGTACAATTGCATACCTACAGCATTAGTCTGCCACTAGCGTTCATTCCATATTCAGTTAAAGTACCTTCTGACCTGCAGCATACTGTTGCTATGCACACTTTCAATTAGAAAAACATTTCAGCTCCTGTAATCTTCAATGTATGCTGTATTTTTTTCATAAACCTGTTGTTACTTACTGTACTAGGGTCAAATCCTGATAATGTATATACTTATACCTACATACCTTAAGGGCAACTTGGCTTGAATGTGAAATAATTGGTACACTCTGGTCTACAAAATGTAATTGGAGTTTGGACGTGATTCTGAGCGCTACAATGAAGCCAAAGAAGTTTTAAAAAGTCACCAGGATGTGATGATTAAAACAGAAAATGATATATAATGTGAATATAAACAAGAAGACAACAGTGAGGTTGCTCATCAAGGGACCTCTATTTTGTGTGTTGGACCATTGTGCATTCTGAGGAAAGCCAGATTTCTAGTGGTACAACCCATCAGATATACAATGTAGTTCCCCTGGTATATTATTGTAATATCCTCCTATCTTCGAAATGTTATCCCTGCTGTATTATACCACAATATGGTAAATCATAGCACAGTTTAAATCAATAGACTTCAGTGTATCGTGGCATAAAAAATACATATTCAGTGAAAGTTAAGCTTTGTTGCTGGGTTCTTCTACAAACTTATTTTTTTATTTTTATAATACTGTATGTGTATTACTAAATACAGAATATGTTATCAATTTATCAGCTGCTGCTGCCTGTGTTCTTTTTGTAAAAAAGACTTCACTATCAATCCTCTCCCTAATTAAATTTGATGCCAGCTGTTATGTGAAAATGATGCTTAAGTATTGCAGGCTGTGACAGGGCAGAAGCCCTGCACATGTAAATAGTGGGTTTGTATTTAAGTTTGGCAGGGATGGGGTTAATTCTATCCCTGCTGAATACACGTGTGGAATGTGGCTGGGTTTTGATTGAATAATTGGTCATCAATCAAATCCCAGCCACATGGTATGAAAGGAAGAGAAAATCCTTTGTTTGTGGGTGGTGTAAAGACAGAAGCCAGTAAAGGTGTGGCCTGGCCTGGCCAGGCCTGGCCGAGTTTATTTTTTAATTGCTTATTTATATTCCTTGTTTGTTTAACCCTTTATTTTGGCCCTACTGGCCTATTTGTTTGGTTTTTGTTCATGTTTGTATTTAAATAAGCACAACAGTGTTTCCACCGCAGTTTCCTGACTCTGGGGCTCATTACTGACGCTATCCTTTCACACAGGCACAACTTTCTTTTACAACTTTCTTGTGCAAGTTAGATGCGCAGCTCTAGGTTGGAGCCTTAGTTTATCCCAATTAAAGAAGAAATGCCTGAACATGTTTGCACATTTAACTCAAAAGATTCATTTCTACACCTACCCATTAACCAGCTAATAACAATCCCCTGACACCAAGAAGGAACCATATCCTGAAGAGAAAGACAGAGAGGTACATTTATTTGTATTCAAGGACACAATCTGTCATGCACATCCCATATTAAAAACATACACTATTACCATCCAAAAAACTCTTCTTGTAAGTTTCTTCTTGTATTTTTTGTAGTTTACAATAGGAGACTATAGTGTTAGGAGACAATACTGTACTGTAGTATGTTTTTTCAGACTGATGCTTTCCACAAAATGGATATACAGTCTTTGAAGATGTTTTTAAATCATCAAAACATTTATAAAAAGTACAACAATTTGTGTTTTTGTTCGTAATTAATAAATAATAGCTGACTTCATCAAGAAATGCTTGTGGAGTGTAAATGCTTTTCTATTTCTTAGTTTTAGGAATTTCAGTAACCTACTCTATTTGTTTTTATAAAATAAATCATCAGCATTTTTGAGCTCATCAGTCGCTGTGACTGGTCTTCCCAAATTAACATGTATTCTGTGTTAAGATTCTTCAAATGCTTTAGATGGCAGCCAATTGTTCACTTTTGTTGCTACAGTAGAGTGGGCTTGTGGCTGATTGACTACTGTTATATTCTGTGTTTCTGCTCATTTAAGTATGCTTTCTCAATGCAAAAAAACATGGCCCACTTAAATGAGCCTATAATATTTTATAAAATGCTATAATTTAGAATTCCAGACAATTTACCTATTTTGTTGAGTAAGTCACAGTATTGTGATATGTTAAATATGCACATATGTAAAATCCAATAAAAATGTTGAGTTAGTGAAAAGGCAAACAAAATATGTTCATTTATGTATTTAAATAAATGGCTCACTGTCACTCCAGCGAATCTGATTGAGATCAGTCAATTTAATGGGACGTTATCAAGCAAAAATCATCCCATATCAATGGGCCAGTAGGTACCTATTAGCCTACTAACCCCTAAATCTACCCCCTAAACCTAATGTCTACAACTAACCTAATCTCAACCCTTAAACCTAACTGTGTTACTATAAAAGTAATTATTACTATTTCAACACCGCTTTTTAGCGCCCTCTAGTGGCTACTACATCCGACATCCATTAAAGCGCTTCATCCCAACCTACTGTACCTGTTGGGAGGCTACTAGGTACCTACTGGCCCATTCCTATAGGATGATTTTTGCTTGATAACGTCCCATTAAATCTACTGATTTATTTGAGGTTTTTCAGCTCCTATTGTGATGCACAAGTAATATCCTTTTGTGACACAGCAGAGGCTCTGCACAATGAGAAATGTGTGTTGTGTGGCTGGCAGGTGCAGAGGAACAGCCTGGGGCCAAGATGGCTGCCTTTGCACAGCCACATGGTTTATTTGGTTTGCTTAAATGTTAAATTAGTTTGTTGAAATGTATGGAATGTGGCCAGGTGGTGGTTGAATTCAATTATCAATTATCCTCTTGCCACACCCTATAAAAAGGAACAAAATAAATGTTGGTTGGGAGTGTGTGTAGCAATGTGGAGAGTTCAGTGAAGGTGTTGCCCAGCATGAATACGAAAAGAGAAAGAAAGACTGCTGTGCTTGGGTGTTTTGTTTTGTAGTGTTTTGGATTTGTTTTTTTAAAACATTTGTTTCCCTTTTATAGGGTGTGGCCAGGGATAGATTAACACATAAGTAGGTGGTGCAAATGTAATGTTATGCATTCAGCTATGTTAGCTGTAAAGGACCTGTACTGAAATTATAGACATTTGTCCAGACAATGTAATGAAAACACTTGATAATTAAAGGCTTGGTGAAATATTTGCTCATACAGTTTTCAGTACCTTTGACAAAGCTAAACCCTCTCCCAGGGATTGTGATGCTCTGAAGAGGATACATTCACATGTGATGAAAATGAAGCTCCCTCAATCCAAGTTAATACCTCTTTGTGCAGTTGGACCACTAAACCTCTGATTGACAAGCCTAACCTTTGTACTATTCTAAGCATCTCGTAAAACAGTAGACCTTCTGCAGGATCTCTGTCAGTGTGCTGGTATCCCGGAAACCCTCTTCTAACCGAGGTTACACTTTGACTGCTTTTGCAAAGAGAGCTGAATACCGACTCTGGAAAGCAAATGAAGGTCAAGCAAATCATCAACTGTGTTCTCCCATCCCCCACCCCAAGCTAATACCATTCCTCATAAGAAAGACCAACAGGTTGCATATTGGAATGTGCTGACAACGTTGTTACGTCTTTGGTAGATTACACTAGGATACATACAGACGTGCTCAAATTTGTTGGTACCCCTCCACAAAAAACGAAGAATGCACAATTCTCTCTGAAATAACTTGAAACTGACAAAAGTAATTGGCATCCACCATTGTTTATTCCATATTTAATAGAAATCAGACTTTGCTTTTGATTTTGTATTCAACATAATATTGTAAATAATAAAACAAATGTAAATGGCATGGACAAAAATGATGGGACCGCTAACCTAATATTTTGTTGCACAACCTTTAGAGGCAATCACTGCAATCAAACGTTTTCTGTAGCTCTCAATGAGACTTCTGCACCTGTTAACAGGTAGTTTGGCCCACTCTTCCTGAGCAAACTGCTCCAGCTGTCTCAGGTTTGATGGGTGCCTTCTCCAGACTGCAAGTTTCAGCTCTTTTCATAGATGTTCGATAGGATTCAGATCAGGACTCATAGAAGGCCACTTCAGAATAGTACAATGTTTTGTTCTTATCCATTCTTGGGTGCTTTTAGCTGTGTGTTTTGGGTCATTATCCTGTTGGAGGACCCATGACCTGCGACTGAGACAGAGCTTTCTGACACTGGGCAGGATGTTTCGCTCCAGAATGCCTTGATAGTCTTGAGATTTCATTGTGCCCTGCACAGATTCAAGGCACCCTGTGCCAGGCGCAGCAAAGCAGCCCCAAAACATAACCGAGCCTCCTCCATGTTTCACTGTAGGTATGGTGTTCTTTTCTTTGAAAGCTTCATTTTTTCGTCTGTGAACGTAGAGCTGATGTGACTTGCCAAAAAGCTCCAGTTTTGACTCACCTGTCCAAAGGACATTCTCCCAGAAGGATTGTGGCTTGTCAATATGCATTTTAGCAAATTCCAGTCTGGCTTTTTTATGTTTTTCTTTCAAAAGTGGAGTCCTCCTGGGTCTTCTTCCATGGAGCCCACTTTCGCTCAAAAAGCAACGGATGGTGCGATCAGAAACTGACGTACCTTCACCTTGGAGTTCAGCTTGTATCTCTTTGGCAGTTATCCTTGGTTCTTTTTCTACCATTCGCACTATCCTTCTGTTCAATCTGGGGTCGATTTTCCTCTTGCGGCCGCGCCCAGGGAGGTTGGCTACAGTTCCATGGACCTTAAACTTCTTAATAATATTTGCAACTGTTGTCACAGGAACATCGAGCTGCTTGGAGATGGTCTTGTAGCCTTTACCTTTACCATGCTTGTCTATTAGTTTCTTTCTGATCTCCTCAGACAACTATCTCCTTTGCTTTCTCTGGTCTATGTTCAGTGTGGTGCACACAATGATACCAAACAGCACAGTGACTACTTTTCTCCATTTAAATAGGCTGAATGACTGATTACAAGATTGGAGACATGTGTGATACTAATTAAAGAAACTAATTTGTTTGAAATGTCACTATAATCCAATTATTTATTATCTTTTCTAAGGGGTACCAACAAATGTGTCCAGGCCATTTTAGAATATCTTTGTAGAATAAGCAATAATTCATCTCTTTTCACAGCTTCTTTGCTTTATTCTATGACATACCAAAGGCATGCAAGTATACATGATAAAATAGCTTTTAATTTCATCACTTTTCAGGAGGAATGAAGCATTATTTCAATGAGCTGTAAGGGTACCAACAAATTTGAGCACGTCTGTACATAAACTGGACATTACCAACTATAATAATAAAGGTATCAGGTAGTTAATAAACCAGGAAGTATATTCTTTATTTTTCAATCCCTTCTTCATTTTAACAGGCATTTTGAGGGTGGTGGACAGTTTGGCAACAACCGGATATATTACTTTAAAATCAATAAGATATTTAATGGTCACATTTATATTGTCAGATGCATGTATTATTATCTGCAAAAGCCACAACCCTATTATAAAGATCAGGGTTAAGGGTCACTATAAACCTCCGTGACCTTAATAGAGTTACATTACTTTCATGACTCAATGTGGAGGTTATATTAGATATCAAAAGAATATTGAATCGGTGTACAGGCTATAGGCTATAGAGCCAGCTCCATTTCAGAAGACCATAAGTATCTTATTTATGAAATTGCTGTTTTTGAAGAATGTCTCTAATATCCCCCGTATGATTGATGTTACATCTCTCTGATACTTGACATGTTCGCTCTTCTTTCTCTTCAAAGTTAAAAATTAACTTTTAAACAGATCTCTATGTACAGTAAGGACATAAACTAGATTAGCTTCATGGCCTTTTTTTTGTCTTTTATAATCACCAGAATCTGCCCTCACTAGTGGAATATATTGATGTTTTTTTTTTTTTTTTGTTCCACTACAAAGAAAAGTTCTAAAGTACTGCACATTAACAAGCTAAATAAGTAGTATGGTTTGATTTAACAAACCCCTTAATTTATGAAATACAGATACACTTCAAAATACAGGTGTGTCAACTGCATGTAGCTAAACCGCACTTACTATTTTCTAATATTCTAATATTCTATATTGTCCTAGTCAGCATAATTGGGCACTAGTTTGGGCTGCTCCATGTAAGTCTACATGGTCATCCTGAGGTGGTAGTAATTATTCAAATCTGGGAGGGGCTTCTGCTAAACTGAATCACCCACATTTAGGGTTCTTATTGGGGTTGTTTTGGGTCAATCCCTAGGAATACTAAAGTGGGTGGTTTAGGATTGGTTGTAGCTATGGACTGGACGTGTGTGATGTGATCGAGGGAGCTGGAGTTTATACTAGCAGAAATACCAGTACAGAAGAGGAGCACCAGTGAAGATCAGCTTTTGTGAATTTAACATCCACCACTCCTGGCCCTAGGGGAAATGTGGCGAAGTATGTCTTCTTCTTCTTCTTCAGTTTGTTATTTGAAGCCCATAAGAAAATAAAAGTGCCCTGAAGTGAGATGCTTGGGGCTGGTCTGTGATATACTGTCCAGTGAAATTAGCTGGTGCACTTGTTGACATTATTGTATCCGGACACAGCCAGGTTTGCTGTGGTATCTAAACAAATACTTCCTAAATAATGCCTCAGAATGCTCTCTGTTGTCTGTATACCCTATCCTTGAGACAAGAAGAGTACCTTATTTCCACTGCCTATTTCGACCGGCTATGGCTGCCCATGGCAACAAAATAGGGCATTTCCACTGCTTGCCCAAGCAGCTGAGCACGGCTATCTGGTCAGGTTTTGTATCTCATAATTAATGTAGCTGGCTACAAAGGAAGTCCGTGTAGAGAAGAAACTGACGGGGAAATCGCTATCATTGTGGCTGAGTTTCTTTCATATAGGTAAAGCACACATATGACATTTTCTTTATTCTTTTTCTTTAAACTTTAAGCAGAGAACTTTGTTGAATTGAACGGTTTTCATCCTGATTCAAGACAAAAATCAGAAGGAGCATGGCTTTTTTATTTTTATTCATAACACAAAACCTGGCTGTTTGTTTGCCTGTGCTCTCCTTCTTAACCTTTTTATTTGTAATGAGCTAATGGTTAAATGTATTTGTTAGCGCTGGTTTCTTTAAAACAGTACACAATACGATTCCACAGTCCCCCAGTGGCCAGGTTTGGGAAAAAAACACTGAAACTGTCTTTTGATTTTGGTGGTTAGCCATGGGCAGCCGGAGCCTGTAGCGCCAGGCAGTAGAGACGAAGCAGAGGTCACCTGGTTCCTATAATTAGCGCACCACTAAACTTTTAACCTTAGAGACATGAAGTCTGGTTGGACTGTTGTTGCTACGTAAGACTTGGAAAAAAGATCAGGCCATTGCAAGTAAACACCTGGCACAAGAACACAAAGTATGGCCTAAAGTTATTCTTATATAAGCTAATGATTAAATCAAGTTACATCTTTCTTAAAGACAGAAATTAGTATTAGTTCAGTATCAATATTACTTGATGCACAGACCAATTTACTTAAATTTAAGATGTTGCTTTTAGAACAAAGCTTCCCGTTATCTGTACTTAGACTTCCCCTGACATCATTCAATTACAATTATAAAGGCTTCAGCTCGTATATCTCTTTTCAATAACTTTTGCCTCTAGGGACTTCTTCAGGTTGGAATGTATTGCCTAATAACATGAAGTCATCTAACAGCCATGTGTCCTTTGAAACCAAGCTACCTTGTAATGTGAAACCACAATGTGTATGTCAATATTATTAATTGATGTTGGTAAGGATGTTTAATTTGTCATGATGAGTCTGTCTATAATGTAAGGTATTTCTCTTGATAAATGCCTTACATTGATAAATATCAGACAGAAACAATGGATTGGATGTCCCTTTATTCATTTGTGCTTAACATACCCATTAATTTATAAAATACAGATTCACTTAAAAATACAGCTGGGTCAACGTGTAGCTAAACCGTACACGCATTTGTAGAAGGATCGTGAACTGGCAACTATGCACCACAAGCAAGGACCTTAACCACTAGTAAAAGACCCTGGCTCATCTGCATTCATAGAGCTTTTAACCTAATCTCACCAACAGGGGACAGACATAAAGGCATCACACAACACAGCCTGTTAACTCTTCCCCCTTAAACCTTGATGATCAGCTGCAGCCAATCTATGAGGCCCAAGTCATGGCACCAACCTAACAGGGTGAGGCTGGCGCACACTGGTGACCGCACACTGCAAGTAAATGTATTACCCATTATATACAAAAGCTGGACTCTTCTGCATTTGTGGTTATACAGCTTTTAACCTCATTTCATCTCACTGACAGGGGACAGAATATAACAAAAGTATAACTACATTGTAGCTACATGTAGTGGCATGTAGCGCATTGAAACATTTAAAAACAGTAACTCTTGAGTGTTAAAATAATATATTTTGCAGAAAACTTTTTTATTGCAGAATTAAATACCCAGAAATATATTGATTGTTTTACAAATAACAAAATATTACTGTTCAATTGGTGACCTGTTAAATTGTTTAAAAGCAAACAGACAGGCAGATAAACTGATTTAAATATATGAAGACAGTAAATAAAGTGATAAACAGGCAGTTTGTCATACCGACAAACAGACAGACACTGACATGTACACCCTAGATACATAGTGAAATACATTAGCATTATGCCAACAATTTATTTCTAATCTGCTCACAATTTATGTCAAAAGCATCAAAGTCAACATCAGATGCTGTTGTCATTTCTAGGTAAGAAAGACTGAGCAGACAAGCAGACATGGAGGAAAAAAATACTGGAATATGATTGCTCAAGGACAATACTGGGTTGAACTTTGGCTGTCCTCTCATCAATTGATTGGACTCCACAACAATAGTCTGACTATACTTTGAGAAGCAGCACCTGAATATATTTGTTTTACTGGTATATTTTTGGATACAGAGACTTGAAACACTCACTACCAGTATATTAAATATTATTTAAAGGAATTGCAATAATAAGCATCCTCAGTATAGATAGTTGCTCTTCAAACCTCCATTTGTTTTTTTATTGTCTTTAATGGGCATCCCTAGATATGTATTCATACAGGTATTTTTTCCTAGTCTGGCTATGTGAAGCAGAGAGTGGAATTCAGACTATAGAAAAATGTGCCTGAAATAAATATGTCCAATTTGCTTTGTCTAAGTTGACACATTAATAAGCTGTGCAGAAGTAACATTCTTTAATCAATTTCTTTACTTTCACAGGAGGTATTTAAAGCTTTAATTTCAAATTTAAAGATTTTGTTGGCTTCCACTTAGCATATTCTTAATTTATTTAGCCTCCTGTATTCTCTAATTTATAACAAAGCAGATTTTGTTGATTGTTGAAGTTGGCTTCTGTTGTGGAGACACAATCCTCCAATCTATTTGTTACTGCCTCAGTGGTAGTTGTAATGATACGTTCATATTAAATCCTAACATTATTAATTATTAACGTGGATTTTCTTTTCTTTCTAATGTCAAATAAATACAGACTCAGCAAATTGGAAGCACTGCACCCAACCTGGTTGCTACTGCCTCACTCTATGAGCCAAACACACAGGCATGTTCCTGCTGCTCCTTCTCTGCAGTAGTAGGATATTAAGTGTCACATACAGTATGTCTGTTATAATTAAGGAAAGCAAAATTAGCAACTGTCAATGCTCCAGGTATCATAAAAGCTGGCATCTTTGCGGTTTTGCATCCATGTATTCATAGCTGTTAGTTCTAAGGTCAGGTTGGGGTCTCTGTTTACAACAATGTTTTCTCAGAAGGAAAGGATATTATGGTATGTATCCAGATTAGGTCAACGATTATCATACAAAAACAGCCTCTAAAGACCTCAGGAATCGCCCATAATGAAATTCGACTAATGACTGAAGACAACCAGAATTTACTAGGGGCAATCATTTAGAAATTACAAATACAACCAACACAATAAAATGTGCGGTTCAAGCTTGATCAGCAGCATACAGAGATCAGAAAACATAATACATAGGATATCTATTTTTAAATGTGATTGTGAACTGAAATAAAGTATTATCATACATTATCATACTTAGCTTGATATGGACTTCCACTTTAGCAGCAGGATATAATGACAGAATTGGTATATTTTTGGCGATCATTTTCAGATATAATTTTAAAATAGATTCAACTAAAACTGTGCTAAATGCCTAAAAGCCTTGAAAAGTGTGATGCATGCTTTTAAGGTATTTTCATACTTAGGAATAAGCAGGTTGGTGGTCTTAATTCTTGCACTAAAGGAAAGTGTGCTGATTATAAATCTAATTTCTAATAAAAGTTAAAAAAAAGAAATAAAAAAACATTGATCTAGCAGTAACACCATTAACAGAGCAGAGGGTCCAGACATTTAAAAGTGGTCTATTTTTATAATATTGTACAACTACCACTCAAAATAAAACATGCCAAGGTCTGCACTGTTGTAAAATTACTGCACAGTTAGGTGGTGGCCTTGTGCCTTACAGCACACACAGATGTGTGTAATTTAAAAAATGTTCTGTTAGAAAACGAACAAAACAAAAGCTAAGTGATCAGGAAGAGAGATCCAAACAGCGCACTGTTACCTAACGTTGTCCACAACAAATCAGTTCTGTTCACCCAAGTACTCCCTATAATGCAAATATACAAATTGGGGTGCATTATGTACATTTTCATTTTCTAAAATTGCACAACACAGGCACCAAAGTGGCCTGTACTAAGATTGATTTTGACTATAAACCTTCAAAGATTTAAAGGCTTGAGTGGTTAAGCAAAACCAAAAGGGAGGAGGATGTTTAAAATGACCTCTGCAAAAAATCAAGCCTGTGGATGGTTTTGCTTTTGCGGTGTCATGTGCAGTGGACTTTCAGAGAAAGCCATGATCTATTAGGAAATAAAAGAGCCACACTCTTACACTGTCTTCTGTACAAAAAAGGGCTTGTAACCAGGAGGTCCCCGGTTCAAATCCCACCTCAGCTACTGACTCATTGTGTGATCCTGAGCAAGTCACTTAACCTCCTTATGCGCCGTCTTTCGGGTGAGACGTAGTTGTAAGTGACTCTGCAGCTGATGCATAGTTCACACACCCTAGTCTCTGTAAGCCTTGGATAAAGGTGTCTGCTAAATAAACAAATAATAATAATAATAATAATAGTGATTCAGAATGATACATTATTGGTACACAAATACACCGTACTAAATAAAAAACAAATTTCTTAAATTTGTCAGGAAGCCTTTTCTATGATGAGAAAGCAGATATCTTCTCTTCTGAAAGCCAAACAGACAACAGGCAAAGTTATAATAAATATTACAATAACTTTAGCAGTTCCCTTATATTTCCTGCATCAGCATGAACCCCACCCCCGTCCCTCAAAGAATTAACAGCTGGTTATGGTTACAGCAGCCTAGCTCATAAAGGAATTTTATTTTATTCAGATATTCTTATAAAAATATTTCAACAGTGGAATTGACTGCCACAGTCGGTACAGTCTACGACACAAAGACAAGACTACAAGATTATCTAGCATGTCAGAAACATACATCCCCTCCACAGCTATAAATTCTAAATTATAGCTAGTATGATGAAAAAGTTCATTACCATGTGTGGCGGAGTGTCCCGCCCCTATATATATATTTGTGCACTGTTTTTTGTATTATTGTTTGCGGCGTGGATAAAAGCGGCGCGTATTTATTATTGTTTTTGTATTTTTAAAAACCCTGTGAGGATGTGTGACTGATCAGCTAGTGATTTATTTAGCTAGCTCATCCTTATTAAACTCGTGCAGACGGTGACCATCTCCCGAGTTAATTCATTGATTTATTGTTCCTGTTTTGTACTGTTTTGGTGTTTGTTTAAATCTTTTGTTTTTGATTTATTATTTAATAAATACACTGAGCGCCGTAGCGTTCAGCTTCACCAGGTCCGTGACATCACTACCCACATGTCACTGCAACAACAGCTCGGTCACATATGGTGCCCTGCGTGGGACAAACAACGCCTCCAGGAACCGGACCAGGAACAGCAAAGGGTGTTTTTTTTTGTTGTTTTTTTTGTGTTTGGGGGAAAAAAAAAAATAATCGGAAGAGGTGGACAGAGGAAACAGCAGCGGCAGGAGCAAGTGCATCAGCAACAGCGTGGGGCCGGTCGCAAGTCCTGCCGGATCTCTGCTATGCTGGACGTCTGCCTCACCTGTCTGAAAGGTGAGGAATGGTGCTTCGCCGTTGGTGAGGTCGGGCATGTAGCACCCAATCAACCCCCTCCATGGCAGTTGAGAGAGGAGCCTGAACATCCTGCGCCCATGTGGGAGGAGGATGGCCCAGAGCAGGAACCGGAGGATGAAGGGTCGGTCCGTCCACAGCCCAAGAGGGGGGAGGCAGAGTGTCCACAGCCCAAGGCTCCACTAACAGGGGAAGAATACCTGCTGGTTTCACCACCACCACCACCATCCGAGGGAAAGGAGCAGGAGCTGCCTCTGCATCCTCCGAGGCGGACTGGTCCACTCTCCTCAGATGGGATCTGGGACTTGCTGGCTGAGCCTGAGAGGGATATCGTGGAGGCCCTCCCTGCTGTGACTAACCTCCTGTGGGCGAGAGATGGGGAGCGCTGGGAGGCCTGAGAACAGAAACACCACCCAGCATCCCTCCCAGACATCGCAGCCATGGTGCTCAACTACCTGGCTGCAGATATGGGAGGGGCCCCGCTGCTGTGTCCAGAGGGTGAGGAGCCATTGCTGCCATCTAAACCGCCAGAGGGAGAGGAGTCCTCGCCATTGTTCCCAGCGCCAGAAGGAGAGGAGCCATTGCTGCCGTCTCCAGCACTAGAGGGAGAGGTCCCAGCGTGGACATGTCCAACGCCAGAGGGAGAGGAGCCCTCTCCACTGCCTCCACTGCCAGGAGCAGAGCAGCAGGAGCTGTCTCTGTCTCCAACACCTCCACCGCTAGAAGCAGAGCAGCAGGAGCTGCCTCTGTCTCCACCGCCAGGAGCAGAGCAGCAGGAGCTGCCTCTGTTTCCACAGCCAGGAGCAGAGCAGCAGGAGCTGCCTCTGTCTCCACCACCGTGGGAGAACAGCTTGCCGCTCCCAGCTCCACCAGCAGAGGGTGAATGCCTGCTGGTTCCACCTCAGCCACCGTGGGAGGACTGCTTGCCCCTCCCACCTCCACCAGCAGAGGTTAAATAGCTGCTGGTTCCATCTCAAGCACTGTGGGAGGACAGCTTACCGCTCCCACCTCCACGAGCAGAGGGTGAATACCTGCTGGTTCCACCTCCACCGTCATGGGAAGGACTGCTCCTGCCCTGCATCGCTCCGCCCAAGGATGCCTGCCTCGCACCTCCCAAGGATGCCTGCCTCGCACCGCCCAAGGATGCCTGCCTCGCACCGCCCATGGATGCCTGCCTCGCACCGCCCAAGGATGCCTGCCTCGCACCGCCCAAGGATGCCTGCCTCACACCGCCCAAGGATGCCTGCCTCGCATCGCCTGGGGCTGCCTGTTGCTCCACATCGCCTGGGGCTGCCTGTTGCTCCGCATTGCCTGGAGAGCCACCAGTTACAGGGTACGAGGGAGAAGTGGAGCTCCCGCTGCCGCCTCCATGGCCAGGGGCTCTCCTCCCGAGTTCGCCTCCGGAGGGTCCGCTGCTGCTGCCGTCGCCTCCCGAGGGTCCGCTGCTGCTGCCGTCGCCTCTCAAGGGTCTGCTGCTGCTGCCGTCGCCTCCCGTTTACTCGTTTACACAGAAAAATTTCAATCTCCCAATGCACAGCCGAATCTCTTCAATGAATTGTAATTAAACTTGACAAACAAATATATCTCCCAGAATATAAAGTTGGTAGCACTTAAGGTAGGACTAAGAAAATTGGGATTTGCTAATTTTGTAAGATGTTGTGTGTACAGCAGTAAAAATGTCTATACTCCAGGTGACAGGAAAATGTGCTTCTAATCACTCAATGCCGTTCATTGACATTGATTGATACTCAATTGTTTATATGAGGGGAATGCAGCACATAGATTAACATTAACAAGACATTAGCATAATTTTAAGATGCTTACTTCAGTTTCATTTAATGCCTGTCATCAAAAAAGATGTTAAAGTGAATTACGGTGCACTGTGACAAAGACAGAATGATTCTTTGGTGATAAATCTCCCTCCCAACCTATGAGGTCACTGTGTAAAGGGAAGAGAGTGCCCTGGACTGGATGGCCAGACAATTCATTCCCAGGGTTAGGCGGATGTCGGCCATCTAGAAAGGGGATGGAGCTACGGTACACTAAATCATCGACCCGGAAGGGAAACCGCGGATTGGAGGGGCGGTTGCAATTGTTAACGAAGGGGGCATGATTGACGGTATATAAGGGGATTATTATTATTATTCATTTCTTAGCAGACGCCCTTATCCAGGGCGACTTACAATTGTTACAAGATATCACATGATTTTTTACATACAATTCCCCATTTATACAGTTGGGTTTTTACTGGCGCAATCTTGGTAAAGTACCTTGCTCAAGGGTACAGCAGCAGCGTCCCCCACCTGGGATTGAACCCACGACCCTCCGGTCAAGAGTCCAGAGCCCTGACCGCTACTCCACACTGCTGATGTAGCGAGGTGATCTGTTCCTTTGTTATGGTTAATGCTAAACTGGAAGGAGAACCGTATTGTCTATTGTGAGTGTTTTGTTTGTTTTGTCATGTCTAATTATACTTGCTTGTTGTTATTAGATGGCTAACACGATCTGGAGCTGTCGCTACAGGCCAGCACAAAACCCGGACAACACTGCACTTGTTCCACGATAAATTGTATTTGCACCACTAGCACTACAGCACTCACTTTGGACTTGTGACCGTGTTTGTATATTGTGTTTGTATTAAAGACTGTGTTTATTATTCTGGGACTGAACCCCGTGGTTTTTACTGAGCAATACGCATCGCTGTGTATTGCCAGTTAACATTATTATTTACTGTTGTCAAATAACTTTGGATTACAAAATAAACCATCATTTCACCAATAACGTTGTTGTTGTCATTCTCTTGTGCACTGCATCACCTCTACACCTGCGCACTGCAAACCAATTTGCCACACACACCAGCAGGTCTCTTTTAGTTTTATCCCTTTGCTGAATTGTAAATTTGCGCCATTTGAAATAAAATGGTTTCCTAAATGTATTTTTAAACAGTTCCCCTTTATTAGAATCAGTTACCAAATTTCTAACTGTAAGATTAAAAAAGTTTTTCATGATCGATTCTGGTTTTTCAGGATCGATTGAGTTAACTACAACCAAAAAAAAAGCAAAAAAAATGGGGGGGGGGAGCACGAGCGTATATATGTAAAAAAAATGCATCGAATCAGCTTCTGGCTCCGCAGTGATGACTGTTGACAAAACTATTAAAAGATATTAGTGCCCTGCAACAAAATTTTGTGAAGGATTATTATCCCAGAAAGCCCCCCCTAAGACGGAAATATTTTGGTGATCTGCTTAGTGGCATGTCAACATTTAAATATTTCATAAACCAAATATATGTGCCAAATATGTGTTGCTTGATATGAATAAAACACTGATTTAGGATACATTCAAAGTAATATTGATAATTATTGTCTCAAATCAATATTTAGGTTCAATCAAATGATTTAATGAGGATCGACAGATTCAAGAAATGGATTTAAAGCAGTAATTATATTATAAGCAAGGGTCTAAAATTAACATGCTAGTATTCAATGGTTTAACATGCATAGAGATGTATGTCTAAAATTCACACAGTTCTCTTCAATATAACATAAGTATTGACAGGTCTCAAGATAACAATGTCTTTTGAGTCCTGTATAGTTGTATTAACAGAATATTATTGCAACCTTTTCTTACTGTTCTTTACCGTACATAAAAGTTATGTGGTTTGCTTGCCTGTACAAGAGAAGTCCTTTGGTTGTCTCGTATAGCTGCTGACATTGGGTGCTGTTCCTGGTCTTGCTTTGACTGAGGGAAAGTCCAAATGAAGCAGATGCAGGCCTGAAGACTGGCGTTGATCTACAGGGCCTCTAGTTGAGATGTAGAAGGCAAGGATGAAGGCTTGAAGGAGAAGAAGAGAAAGAGATGAAGACCAATTTTCATTGAAGCAGCACTTCCTGAACATCTTTGCAGAGGTGTGTTGTTGTTTGAATCATCCAATTAAAGTTTATTTGCCCAGACTATGTAGTGAACACTCTTCCTTTCCATGTCTCCTCCCTTCCTAATAACAGTGATACTGATTATCATACAAAAATCGGCCAGTTACTACATAACGGTTACCAGGAGGACACATATTGGTTAAATAGCTTCTTGGACTCCAAAGAGTCTGTGTAAGGCCATAAAAATGTCCTTCAGTTTGTGCTTGTTCTTGATAATTGTATTTACATTTTTCAAAGTAAAAAAACGTGTAATGTATAATTTATTTACAAGTGCTTTTATGTTGGATTTCGCAAGAACAGCCATTTTGTTTATCTGTGTGGTTCTTTTTTTTGTGCCGTCTTTATATGCAGTCTTCCTGTCCTTGTTTTAGTTAAACCAAAGTAATCTAATTATTTTCAAGGAGGCGTTTTTTCATGGTGGTGTTTTTTTCACTTTCCTTGTTATTTTATTTTAAAAATACTAAAAGTAGTTAAATCAATTAAATGATGAATGTTCCATTCAGAAATCTTTTACAATGTTAGTGACTTCTAGTCAAAATGTTGGCCAGTGAATTTATTTCGTTTCTTTTAGTATTTATTTTTGTATGTTGTTTTACAGTTCTGGATGATTAAAAAAAAAAAAAGGAAGTCAGGACCTCTCAAATTGAAATTATGCTATTGGATGCAGTGGGTTTGCAAGAACCAAGGAATGCTCACAGCCTAAATCTGTAAGCAGAAAAGTACAGCAATGTAATTTATGTGGGTGTTGGTCCGGCCCTATCCACATGGGTCTAGTAAATGCCTCCTCCCCTAAAAGAACTGCACTTCCATTGTGGTAAAACAGCAGCAGAGTGCAGTCAGACTAGGGTGACCAGATATCCCGATAAAATCGGGATCATCACGATATTAGGGTCTTTGTCCCACGTCCCGATCGAGGTACTGTAGGGACGCCATTTGTCCCAATTTTTAGAGTAAACGTTGAAAACCAAGGCGTAAAATGTGACATTTTTATTTTCTCGTTAGGAAATTCCGTATATGTGGCTGCTGTACTGTCTCGCGGTGCAACAGCATACTCTACTGATTTAGGGCGTGTTGTTTGAGTGAGTTGTTTGCATTGCATCTATGCGGCTATCCAATCACGTTAACCTGCAGTCATATGATGCAGTATACGTCATGTGTTTTTCTTGGTGCGTGCGCCTGTGCCTCCGGTTTTACTGACGAAGTGTCATGATGGCTGGTGTTGTTGACAAGCCTGTCACTAAAAAGCAAAAAAGAACCGAACACAGTGGGGGAAAAAAATGATTCAATCATATGCCCATGATCAAATCATCCAGTTAGGATTAGGATTATAATTAGGATTTCACAGACATTTCGCAGACCTGTTTAAACATTAAATACACCTAATATTTCAGAGCACTATAAAAGCCTAAATAAAATAAATGAAGTAAGGCAAAGCTATGCCAAGTTATACAGATGTGGACATGAATTAGAAACAGTTACCCAAGGGTATCTGGCATTCTTTAATAAAGTCCATATATGCAGCATGTTCGTTGTCATGATATTTGTCCCATCCAGGAATTTATTTTATCAGTACCGAGTCAAACAAAGAAAACCTGCCTATATTCAGGTCTAAAATTCTAACTGTGTTTAAAAAATAAACAGCAGGTTGTTTGAACTGAGGTAGCTGTGCTTGATTGTACCTGTAGTGCTGATTTAACTTGGGTACAACCAACACAGGAATACTTTTTTGTCTGCGTTGACTTTCCAGTTTGTTTTCTGAAAGTTGTTGTTTGTTTTACGTTCTGTTCAGCAGCCTCTGTAGTAGCCTTTTGTTTAATGTGTGATTCTGAAGTTATAGCGATTGATCAAATTTTCTTTAAGTCACATTACAAGATGTGCAAAACAATTACCTCCATCTGCATGTACAGTTTCTTTGGGAAATGTCATGACACGATCCACAGCCGAAATATACTTTGCTTGTTTTGCTTTGTTGTCCATTTTTGGTATTTTATGTCCAATGCTGAAAACTAGATTTTAGCAACCTAAATCAAAACAATGCAGCACTGACTTTGTCCCACCTGCTACGTACAGTACAGCAGGTCACAGAAAAGCCAGTACAGACGCACGGATAGGCTGATTAAAACACCGTTGTCATCTGAACAGTAAACAAGAAAGATAACCACTTTGGAGTATTTTAAAAAAATATATATTTCTCTAAGTTTTTTTTTTTTCCTAAGTGCAATGCATATAGGAAGGCGAAGGAATAAAAAAAAAGCCTATCTACAGAAGAAAGATATGTAGTTTGCGTCGCTTGTGGTGTGAAGTAGTTCATGAGGTTTCTTTCCTCCCCTCACCAACTGACAGACTAACTGCAGTTTAGTTGCAGCACAGGTAAATAGCAACTACTACTGTAAGGTTATCTGTAAATAATTACTACACATTAACTACCATTGTTTTTGTGTTTTTTTTTTGATGAGTACACTTTTGGTGTTGGTCAATTTAATGATGCTCGGGATTTTGTGTGGAGTGGGTTCAAGTTACCAGATGTGAAGATGTCCCCTGTTGCCTTTTAAATCCAGCAGATTGTTACCATGTCTTTTCAACAGTCTCTAACAAAGGTACTATACTGCAGTACTGACACTGGTTGAAAATAACAAACCACACAATTTAAGTACATACACTGAGAGAGATGAAATGCACAGGTACCAGAGGGAAATGAAAAGAGATCCTGTAGGAAAAGCTAGCTCTTTCTCAGAGCCCCATACTGCACACAGAATTTTACAAGCAATATAAATTCATAGCCTGACATGAAAAAATCATTACAATACCAGCCGTTAATGCTTTATGTTAGTAATAGAGAAGTTTTGCTAAGCATACTTGAAGGCTCGAACAGCATATGATAACAGGCATTACTTACCATGTCTGTTTTATCACCTTTACTCTAACTTTAGTCCCAATAGATTATATATGACAAGTGGAATCTGTTTGCCATTACCTTTTGTTACAATTTTTAATTGTACAATTTACGATATATAGGACACTTTTGATATACAAGGGTGTTACAGAGGCTTCCACTGATAGCACAGCCAATCAACCTATGGCCAAATGACTTATTTGGTTTAAGTGAAAGTTGGTAACTGCACCTAACAACTGTTTTTATTAAAAAGTACAACATTAAAAAAAGGAAAGACAAAAGCATGAGTCTGAAAAGAGCTATAATTAGAGAACACATATAATGTACTTGGGGACTACTTTAAAATTCTTGACTTTTGAATATACTTTCTAACATATTTGTATTATGCTATACTTGCCCTGTGGCAGCCCTGCTGCTGTAAGTAGTATGTGTGTGGGACTGTAAGGTTGATAGGAATGGGGTTAAATCTATAAATCTATCCCTGCCAGCAATCACAGGTGTGGCCATTCCCCAATTAGGTAATTGGTGCTAATTGGAGAGTGACAACATGTAGAAAATGATCTAGAAAGCCTTTGTTTGTTGGAGGAGTGAGTGAGTGAGTGAGTGAGTGAGTGAGTGAGTGAGTGAGTGAGTGAGAGAGAGAGAGAGAGAGAGAGAGAGAGAGAGAGAGAGAGAGAGAGAGAGAGAGTGAGTGAGTGTTTGTGCTGTGATTTTTGTATTGTTGTATCTGTAGTGAAGGCTAATGCCCAGCCTACAATGATTTATTCTTTTGTTTTAACATTTTATTTTGGCCCTCGTGCTGTGTTTATTTTGTCTATTGAGATAGCTAGTCTAAGCCTCTAAAAGCCTATGAAGTTATTTTCTGAACTTATGTAGGTATTTAGGTTACAAATGTAACGCTGTACTACAATGTATTAGTATTTATTTCTTTATTTGAAATTTCACATTTATTTGGGCACTTGTATGTTTATTTTGCTTTGTTTATTTTATAATCTAAATGGAACATTTATTTCTTATTTATTTTCATCATGTTTTTTTTTGAGTGTTTGGATTGTTGATTTTGTTTTCAAATGTATTAGAATTAAGTAGTAGTTTGCACTGATTTGTCATTGCTAAGCACCCTAAACAATTTGGTCATTTGTTTCACCTGTCTGATTTACTGTACCGGTTAATCAATTTCGGAATGGGTTTTTGCGGTCCTATGTCGGACCAGGTCCGACATTACAATTTTTCCTTTCCGGTCCGATGGACATCATGAAAAAGACGTCAAGCACAGTCCTTAGTCGTTTCTTTCCGGAAAAAGCAGAGAAAAGCTTTCAATGGCCGAGTGAGGCTGATAGAAGCCGAAAAAAAGAGGCGGATCTGAGCAATATGCATAGTCCCTTCACCACCGACATAAACAAGCAAGATAGCTGCTTCTGCATCCAGCGCTCAGAGAATATCGCAGATATTTGCCAAGCTTTTTGAGATGTTATAGTAATAAAATAATGACTTGGATAGCATTATTGAGGAGTTTGGTGATAAAACGAGTGATCAGGAGATGATTTTTCAGTATGAACTACTATGAAAAGATATGTGATAAATACAGCGAACAAGGAGTGGGGCAGGACTGGAGATGCAGTACTGAGTGTCCTGCTGATATGCAGTGCATTTTAAACCTGTTTTACTGTGAATAAAATTACTTTTAAACAGCATGTGTAAAATAAACAGCTTGTGTGAAAATAAATTGGACCTGACGCGACTGACAGGCACTGGGTAAATGGACCGCAAAGGGTT
Organism: Acipenser ruthenus; assembly: GCF_902713425.1. Lineage (NCBI taxonomy): Eukaryota > Metazoa > Chordata > Actinopteri > Acipenseriformes > Acipenseridae > Acipenser > Acipenser ruthenus. The sequence goes on along the minus strand of NC_081193.1, from coordinate 41,559,723 downwards.
AAAAAGGCTTGCATTGCAGCTAGCAGATGGCTTGCTTGCATAATCTGATGCTGCTGATGGAGACGGGACTTTTGTAAACACGCCAATCTCAGCTCACGGTCTTCCATTCATGTTGGCAAGGAACTTGTTAATAATAAGAGAAAGTGATATTGCAGATTAACATGATCTTGTTTTTTATGATGTTTTGCAGCATTTTCTGTTTTTAGAGTGTCTAGCATCGATTCTGGCTATACTTATAACATTGTAAACTCATGTCGCCATATCCCTTATAGGTATTTTATATATTGTATTTTATATTACGTTTGTTTTAGTCTGTTTTTGTTTTATTTTGATACACAACATTCCCGTTATTATAGCTATCTGGGTCTCCACTTAACTTAGTGCTTTTTATATTTATCTCATTGTTTTATTATTTGATAAATCATTTTAATTGCCTACTCTTGTGTCTTGTCCCCTGTATGCGTGCCGTTGCCACACCCATTCCAGTGCCCAAAACAAAGAACCTGTGCAGGTGGGTTGTTGCCCCTGTACTAAATTGAGTGGCGCTCCCACTTTGGCATAGTTGGACTATTCTTTTCTTTATATTCGGTCTTCATGCCAACGTGTTTCTGTGGCTGCAGTGCACAGGGAGGGGGTTGACATCGTGTATCTTACCCTCCTTTTATTTATTTTTTTACCATGGCTCAGACCCAATTAGAGCCTAACGGTCCAGGAAATGCATTCCCATTAAACAAACTAAGCTCATTCCCACTGCTCTTTGTCCATCTGCTCATGGTATCTGGTAGCTCCAAAATATTTCAGGAACTTTAAAATAATGTTTTGTGAAAATTAAAATTTTGAAAACTTAAAGCTGTAGTGTCCCACAATGATGTTAAATAGGATTCATTGATAACTGTGTTCTACCCTGGTCCTCAGTTATTACTGAATATGTATGTTAAGATATTAATATAAGCATTTAAGACCTTACATTATATCCTGCATGCAAACACATGCTGTGAAGTTTAAGAATCTATTCTAAAATATCAATAATGCATCCATGAATATGTTATAAACAGCATTAGCTAGTTAGATGTTATTGTAATGGACTGCTTTTTCTTGTCAAAACCTTAAAAAACTAATTTAAAGGTGTTTTACTGTAGCTGAAGCAAAATAAAAAATAAATAAAGACAATATCTCCTTTTTTCATATAGTGTTTTTCTATACTGATAACATTTTACAACTGTAAATGGAACTACCAATACACTTAAGTATCTGATGCTAAGGATCTGATCTGAGTTCTCTGTGTTATGTTTGAGGGCTAGCTGGTGGAAAAGATTACATTCCTGGGGTCAGGATTTCAGTAATCAAATTAAGTTGAAAGTAATTAGAGCCTTGACAATATTTACATAATTGTTTTCTAAGTGTCTAGCTATATTGGCATTTAAAAATTGTATGTCAATAGAATTTGTGGCAAAAGGAGAAAGTAATGAAGAAATCATTACATTTGTATGCATGCTTATGTGGTCTAATGGTTAAAGAAAAGGGCTTGTAACCGGCTCACTCACTGACGCATTGTGTGACCCTGAGCAAGTCACTTAACCTCCTTGTGCTCCGTCTTTCGGGTGAGACTTTGTTGTAAGTGACTCTGCAGCTGATGCATAGTTCACACACTCTTTGTAAGTCAACCTTAGATAAAGGTATCTGCTAAATAACACATAATAATAATAATAATAATAATAATAATAATAATAATAATAATATTCCACTATTATTTAAAACTGAAATGTTCAACTCATGAATGTATACAAATAAACTATGAATATAAGATAGATTCTCATATAGCTATTATTATTTTGAATAGGAATACTTGTTTATGCAAACACGTTATTGCAGACTTCTATTCCAGATTTTCTTATATCTTCACATATACAAGACCTTTTCTTGGCCTATTAATATTCCAAATAGTACTATCTGCATGTAAACAAAAAATAATAACAGAATATTAGATTATATTTTCATTTAAACTGTTTTTTTGTTTTTTGTTTTAATAATTATAATAAATATGTAAGTATTCAGAAAAGGTTTGTTATATGAACACACTGAAGGACACTGTTTATGCTCTGATTAGAAAGACTAAAAAAATTCCCTTCAAGAAAACTAATAATTGTCCAAGCAGTATGATAAATGAATTAAAAAAGAAAAGAAAAGAACGGTAATTAAAATGTAAACAGAAAAGAAAGAAAATACAGTTTCAGCTGATCGGTCTTGTAAAAGGACGTTTACAAGATAAATAATTTCCTGAGGAAAGCTGTCTCCTGAAAGTGTTTTTCCATTGAAGTGTACATATATATATATATATATATATATATATATATATATATACATACATACATACAGACATATACAATTCAATGGAAAAATTCCACGCATTCTAAATACGGTTGAGCTAGAGGGATATAATCCCTGATATATGCCCTTAGAATCTTTGTAACCGCATGTGAAGGATGGCTTGCAGTGGTGAGGTGTGGTGACATCACAGACCAGAAACACAGACTCAGGAAGTAGCAGGTGAGAGCTGAAACGCTACGGCGTTCAGCTTCTTTTATTAAATAATAAATCAAAAACAAAAGATTTAAACAAACACAGAACAGAAACAAACGGGCACGTTGGCCAAACAAATAAACAAACAAACAAATAAGCGTGCTGGTTTTCTCTCTCCTCGCTCTCTCCGCTCTCACTCCTAATACACCCTCCCCAGCACGGACAGCTGCAGGTTCTTATACTCTGGCCGAGGGGTTAACTAGCTGTTAATTATCTTATTACCCCTTGGCCACAGTCTGCACGAGTTTAGTAAGAATGCGTGACTGTCAGCTAGTTAAATAAATCAGTATCTGATCAGCCACGCATCCTCACAAGGTTTTTAAAATATAAAAACAATAACAAATACGAGGCACTCTTATCCGCGCCGCAAACAATAATACAAATAACTGGAGTTGCGAGCAACTTTACGGCTTCCAAGCAGTTATCGTGAAATTTAAGCAGCTTGGTTATTATAAATGAAGCGTTATCATCACAACTGGCTAACTGTGTCAATTTTAGCCCACATATTGGAATTATTGGTTATTAGGCTATTTAAATTGTATTTGGATGCACACAAAATTCTAAATAGTATGCAGTCATATAGCCTTTGAAAATAATGCATATAAGAGGCTAACATTGTTCTAAATTCTAGATCACTCTTTGTTTGAGTTTGTGTGCGTGTGTGAGCGTGTGGTGCCCTATTCTTCATTTTGCAATGTAAAATAAAGTCTACAGCATGTATTGGTTTTTGTATATTTTAATGTCACTATCATTTAATGTGCATTTTTTAAAGCAATAGAAAGTGATAATAGTGTAACGATTAGCTATCAGGGGTGCCTGGCAAATACACAATTCACCATATTTAACTGTGACCAAACCGCTACTAGGACATAACATGTGCACGATTCATGAGTAACACCACTCGAATCCTATGCCGAGGAATTATAAACAGGACAGAGGAGAGAAGAAACTGGAACAGAATCCAGAGAGACAGTACAAATTGAGCAGTTAATTGTGCTCTGCAGGTAATAGACCTTTTGGAGAGTTGGCTCAAATACAGAAAAAAAATATTTCATAATAAATCACATCCAAAGTTATATTATAGCACTCAATAGTTAACCATCTGGCCCAACAAACATTATATCCGGCTGAATCAAAAACATCATATTGCACACTTGATAAACTCATTATAGTTTGCACATAAATAGTAATTAGTGCACATCAATAGTAGCCCAGTTATATTGCACATTTTAATCATGTATATTACACAAGTTATTTATATTGCACACCTTGGTTAATCATGTATATTGTGATAATTGAAAAAAAAGAACCTCCATACGTCTTTTAAATACACTGGCTTCTTTGTTGCCACCTATTGAGGATTTGTGATTGTGGTTTTAGAGGTTTAGTCTTAATTATAACTATGAATGTAGTTATGAAATAAAAAAAAATAATAACATAGACGCTGTATCAGTACAGTATACCCATTCACTTGAATTCCGTATGTAGATACTACTGAATCAGAGACGATTTATTTGTAAACACAGCCTTATAAATGCAACTTAATATAATTAAAATAAAAAGTAGAAAGTAACTGACACCACTTATATGTTTACATTCTACCGAAATTATACTCATGGTAGCTTTAATAAAACAAATTTGTTCATAAGTTTTATAAACTGCGTATAACTTTTATTTCGAGACTTTGAATTTTCCCATTGACTTGTCAACACATTGTGGCGGTAGGTTTATAATAGAAACACTTTAAAACATACAAATAACCAAACGAATATTGTATTAAACATCATTTATATATTGATATGAGTAGTCTGTCAGCCTACCTAAGAGTAGATCCTGTAGCTACTACACGCGTCTTTTAAATGGGTTACACGCGTGGGTTTGTTGGAACAGATTCAGGATCTGTGACTGTGTTTGACCGCAGTTCAGTCGTAAAAATAATTATATAACGATTTTTAAGTAAACTGTATTCATGTGACTTGTAAAGCTCATGTATTATTTATTTATTTTTTGTTTGTTTAGATTGTCTTCTGGTTTAAAAAGCATAGTGCAAGTAATTTTTTTATTTTTATTTTTTCGCGTGGATGCAGCTGCAACAGTAGTTTACAGTATGGGTCTTTATATACTGTATACTGTGTGTATGCGTGAATATCATCCTTTCCGCTGTAATTAAGTTAGATTTTTTTTTAAACACCAGCAAAAAATGGCCGTTTTAAGAAAGATTTTTTTCTCTAGCTTGTTGACTGTCCCATGTTAACAGCTGCCCCTAGTGGTGGGAATGTGTCATTTCAGGGTAAAATTTTGGCAAACTGGCATGTCACCCATATTGATTGGCTCATGGCGGTCATGTTTGGTGATGTAGGAACTTTTCCTGACTAATTTTTTTTTGAGGACAGTACAAAGATAACGTATAACCAAGATTCACATTAATCGGCCAAAGGGCTCATGAGGAGTTGTTGTTTAAGCGTTTTACGCAAAATCCAACATAGCTGCCACACCATGTGACCGATCCATTTTTCCTTAAGTAGAATCAATCGTGGACATGAGTGCACAGCTGTAATATTTACTGTTCATGAGAAGAAGACTTTTGAATATTGTCCAAACTTTTCATTAAATCCAAGATGGCTGCCACACCATGTGACCAAAGGCCGCCATATTTACCACAACACAACATCACATAGTCCTCAACATCCGTGTCAAATTTTGTGCATTTTGGTGCAGCCGATAAGAAGTTATACACAGTTTTATAGCCAGTTGCGTATGTTGATGATGTCATGCAGCGTGGACGCCATGATTTTCACAGTAGCAACTTCCCTTGAACAAGCGTAACAGATGAACATACTGAGATGTTTTATTCCAATTTTCGTTTCAATCGGATAAGCGGTTTCAGAGAAGATATTTGAATTTTGATGATTTTATATTTTTATGGTAATTTTATGTCATTAGTCAATGTGGTTGCCAAACCACAGAACCAATCAGTTAATCAGTTAACAACAGTTAATCATGGACTATCCCTCAACATGTATAGCAATTTTCAGAACTCTGCAGTAAGCGGTTTCCGATACATAGGCATTTTAACAAATTCCGCAAAATCCAATATGGTTGCCGAACCATGTGACTTGCGCAAATTTGCTGAATATCACCGACTATCATCCATAGTCATCTACCAGTGTACCGAATTTCGTGAGTTTTTGAGCATGTTTTGGCAGAAAAAAAATAAAAAAAATAATAATAATCCTAACAAAAACAATAGGCTTCCCCAGCCTACAGCTTGGAACCCTAATAAAACAGTGCACAAATATATATATATATATATATATATATAGGGGCGGGACACTCCGCCACACCGCATCACAAAAACAAATCAAACAAGATCACTCCATCAGCTATTAACAAAATGTTGTTTAAAGTAAATTTCAACCTTTTTAATAAGATGTCAATTGAGGAATGGCTAAATCAAAACATCCCGGAAAATACGAGCACCTCTGAGATGTCTACAGTCGCTGTAAGTAGTACAGAGAGAAGTTCTGTCAGACAAAATGAACCGGTTTCTTCATCAAGCTCTTCCGAAGAGCACACTGCTTCTGCTGTCCAAGTACTAGGCAACTTTCCTGGAAGCATTTTTAATAACTGCTCGATATCTGGAAATATTCAAATCAATTACCAAGGAAAATACTTTATTATTATTATTATTATTATTATTATTATTATTATTATTATTATTACTACAATTGCACACTTTTCCCGATATTTGTCCTCAGTTTATTTTCACAGAAGCATTTTAATAATAATAATAATAATAATAATAATACATATTCCTTTCACAATCTTTTGTTCTCTGTTTTCAAATAAAAGTATACAGTTTTAAAAAAGCTGTTTTGTACACATTGTATAGAGAAGATTGTTGTTATGGAGGATTATATTTATAGAACATTCATTTTAGAGTGCTTATGTATAAAAGGGTAATTGTATGTAAAAATAATGTGATATCTGTATAATGTAAAATAATGTATAATGTGATACCTTGTAACAATTGTAAGTCGCCCTGGATAAGGGCGTCTGCTAAGAAATAAATAATAATAATAATAATAATTATGTGGCAGGATATGTGGGAAAAAAAGGAAAATCTAAAAATTCAGTTAAAATCAATAAAAAGTATAGTTAATTGTGCTGTAACATTGAAGTATATAAGCAATAACACTCTCCACATCGGGCATTACCAGACATTATACGACCATTTGGTTGTAATAGCGCCCTCGACTTTGTCTTGGGCCCCATTATTCAAACGGTCATACAATGCCTGGCAATGCCCTCTGTGTCGGGTCTTATTTGTTCACTATTGCACACTTTTTCTGACTTGAAAACATCATCCATCATGTTTTTTTGTATGATACAACCATTACGACTATCAGCAACTGGAACTATTTATTTATTTATTTTTTTAGAAAATGGGAGTCTTTTGACTGCTCTTGTTCTTTTCAGAATCTTTTGATTGCACTGGGTGTTTGTTGTCAAAGAAACACAGACCCCATTTGTCAGGAAATGTAATTACGTCATAATGAAATAAGGCCTTCATTTTCGGAAAGCAAAGGCCACTGCAAACAAAATGATACACAGGCCTAAAGAAAAAATCTTGAAGACAATGCTTCTTATTCAATAGTTTTTATATATAGGAGCCAAACTGAGCTGCAAGATACCAATCATTAGGAAATGAAAGGTCATTGCAGTAAGCTGTTAAATTCAGAGGTCTTTTATTTTTATTTAACAAGCAGAACAAACAGGTAGGTGAACACCACAGCAGCAATGACAACCATGTTTCTGTTTACTGAAGACTTTTTCGCTGTTAAGTCACACAGCAACTAACAATATAAAGGGGGCTTAACCAAATTTGAGTAGTAATGACCATACTTTTCCCAAGTAAACAGAACTTAACTCTGGAATGCAATTAACAAAGCCAGAACATTAGTGTTCAGAGCAGGGAGTTAGGAAAGGGAATTTGGGAAAACTATCCTGGAAACATGGCTGCATATCAAAGCTTTTCTAATAACAGAAGGGTTAAGCTTTCAGTTTCAACCAAGGCATGGGATTATTGAAGGAAAATCATAGAAAACATGCTTCATAATAGATATAACCCTTCCATCTTAACAATGGATTTTAACATTATAAACCAATTAATAATGCATTGATGGCATATACCATGGCATGTCCATTAAGCCCCCTAATTAGCAACTCAGATGGCTCTACAAAGCATGCAAGCTAGCTGTGGACTGCTGTGTGTAATGTGATGGAAGCAGACTGAGTACAAGCCTTTGCTGTTAGTTTGCTATTGTCTTGCTGTCACCAATCCAAAGTACTATAGATTTGTTAGTTTGTCCTTCCAGGATACTGTTTGTCATATTGTGGTGTTGGTCTGCTACATATTATTGAATAGTTGATGAAGTGCTTAAAACACCATCCCTTTACCTCTGGGACCTGGGATCGGATTAAAAAACTTTAATACTATTTTTCTAAAGGATACACACTTTTAATATTGCATGACACAGATAGTACTAATTGAAGGTCATTGGGTGGATTTTTAACAAATTATGATTCTCTTGAGTAATGGTATGACAGAAATATACTGCTTACCCTCCTCTAAGTAAAAAGCCATTATTACACCACCACCATACTTTGCACAAGAGGAAGAATACGTGTGATAAAACCTATTACAGTAAAACATCAGTCTGATAATAAAAAGGCTATTTTTCAACCATGACTGACCTTTTTTTATATTGTTTAGGAAATCTTATCACCTGCGTTTTAGCTAAATCTTTACTTATATGCAATGGATTCAATTTATATACAAAGCTGTTGGCAAAAACGTTGACAAGTAGGTGTGAGAGTTATGGAATTATGGGGTATCAAAACTCTCTTGAGAAATGAAAAATGAAATCAGAGTGACGAGTCTGGTGTTCAGTCGCTAGGTAAATAACACACACACACACAGAGCTCTCTTTTGCCCAGAATAGCACTCCAGGTCGTGATTTCAGGTCACTCACACTGGGTGGGCTATGTTCTTGTTTTCGGGGGTTGGGGAGCAGGCTGACAGGCAGCCAAAAAGGTCCCCAAACATAGAATGAAATTACAGAAACATTTAACTTACCTAATTGTGGCCATCCGAGTTTACAGCAGATGTAACTGGAGCATTCTACTGGTCATCTCTGCTTTTTTATATCTCAAAGGATGGTTACATGTAATTATTTGTTAAATATTTCTATTAAGATTCACTCATAGAACAGAATAGATTAATTTATGTGCTGTGGTAAAGTTTAATATTCCCTTGCTTTATTTGTTGTGAAGTTGTGAAGTTGTGCGATAAGCATTTCTTAACACAAAACTTGTAGTCTAATTACAGGAGATAAGGAAGTGTATATCTGTCTCAGTAAGATAATAATTCTTCAATTTGTCCCTTGAATTTGACACAATGGAATTATGTTAATTGTACCAAATTGGCACTGCCCTACCAGGTGTTCCAAGCTTGGAATGCACATATCAAAAATCTACCAAGTATAGTACAATGACAGTACAATGACAGTACAATGACATCAAAATTCTAGAAAAATAACATTCCATTCCGGGTGCCAGAAGTTGTTGTAAAGGTAGCCATAGATAGGTAAAAAGTGTGCATTATACCGTATTACTTCGAATTAACGCCACCCTCGAATTAACACTGCCCTCAATAAATAAATGTAAAGGTATTTTTTCTACCCCTGCTCAAAAAATAAAGAAACAAGCAACTCTGCACATGACACCCCCGAAGAGACTGCAACCTCAATCCAGCATGTAATACAAACTAATGTACACCCACCTTAGTAAGCAAATGTTATTTTATAGTACAGTCCCGACAGACAACCCAAGATACACTACCTACAGCACAGCAGTCTTCACATCCCTTTTTTCCAGCAGAGTTCAGTGCCAACACAGCAGGGGATAAAACAAGGGCTGTCTGTTTACCTCATTGTCAGCTTGGATGGTGAAAACTTAAACTCAGAGGAACTAAGAGCTTTGCCAGTCACTGTAAGCGCTATCCGAAAGCTGGCTGAAAATATCTTCTTGTAGGGGGTTTAGTTGTTTTGTTTTTTATTCTTTTGGAATTTTACTCAGTCCTGTACAATTATAGTATATATATATATATATATATATATATATATATACCTAGTAGGATATATTTTAGTTTTAACAGAAATCAAACCGATATTCAGAGGTAATATTTTTCCTTAAGAAAAACAACTGGATCACACTCAAATACTGTTCTCGCTCCTCTTTTTGTCACGCCCCATAGCAACCAATACACACTCCTGATTCGCTGGTACAGTACTCCCCTGACCTCCCAACTCCCACCTAATAGGCTCTCATTAACTGTCAGTAAATGTACTGTATTCAAGCCCCCAAAACACACAAGAGTATAGTGCTGCAGATCGGAGCCTCTCATGACACCGTTTCTAAAATGCCTTAAGTCATATAATAAAATATTGCAGCGTTTGTAAAGCATAGTATTATTTATAAAGGCCACCCTCGTTTAATGGTCGCAGTCATTTTGATCAATTTAAAATAAACGCTGTGGCGCCAAGTTGAAGTATTACAGTATTATTTATTTTTAAACAAAATAAAACAAACTTTAAAAATCTCACTGCCATTGTGCCACTCAAATACCTGACCCTAATTCACACAAATAATGCTTGATCAGCATGCATTGAAACAACGTGATTGCCATTTATTTAATTTTTTTAAACAATTGATGACACCGTGTAACAAATTATTATTTTTTTTTTGTTCCTGGGTAGTAAGTGTTATTTCCTAATTGCTTATGCCTCAAAAGTATAGAAAATGGCTATTATTCCCCACAAACTTTGCTTTTGTGACCAGGACAGTGATATTTTGAAATTGACCTATTTCCAATGAGAAAACGGGCGAATTTGTGTCTTTTCGTTCACATAAAGTCAGAAAAAAACAACATATGAATCCAAATTAACATGTATTTATACTAAAGTAATACAAAAATGACTACAAAAGATTTAGAAGTGAGTAGTGTTTCGAGATTTACGATTATACTGTAAATCACTTTCACGAATCAGCCCCCAAATGTAGTCTCCCATGTAGTTCTCATTATACTGTCCTTCACTGACAGCTCATCCAGGAGCCTCAAAGCCGTGCTGCTCCATAATGGTAACAAGTACCCGTCTCTTCCCCTGGCTCACTCGGTGCACCTCAAAGAGGATTACAACAGCATCAAGACCTTGCTGGACGCCTTGAAGTATGATGAGTACGGCTGGGACCCCCGGAAGGTGCTGATGCCACCACTGCACATCAAATTGGGCCTTATGAAACAATTTGTCAGAGCTCTAGATAAGGAGTCGGCAGCCTTCAAGTACCTTCAAGACTTCTTCCCTAAGCTGTCCGAGGCAAAGGTCAAAGCCGGTGTCTTCGTCGGACCACAGATAAAGAAGATCCTGGAGTGCAATGAATTCCCCAAGAAGCTCACTAGTAAGGAGAAAGCGGCTTGGCACAGCTTTGTCGCAGTGGTTCGGGGCTTCCTGGGCAATCACAAGGCCAAAAACTATGTGGAGCTGGTTGAGACTCTGGTGAAGAACTACGGCACAATGGGCTGTAGGATGTCCCTCAAAGTCCATATCCTTGATGCTCGTCTTGATAAATTCAAGGAGAACATGGGAGCATACTCGGAGGAGCAAGGCAAGCGCTTCCACCAGGATATACTGGACTTTGAACGCCGCTACCAAGGACAGTATAACAAGAACATGATGGGAGACTACATTTGGGGGCTGATTCGTGAAAGTGATTTACAGTATAATCGTAAATCTCGAAAAACTACTCACTTCTAAATCTTTTGTAGTCATTATTGTATTACTTTAGTATAAATACATGTTAATTTGGATTCATATGTTGTTTTTTTCTGACTTTATGTGAACGAAAAGACACAAATTCGCCCGTTTTCTCATTGGAAATAGGTAAATTTCAAAATATCACTGTCCTGGTCACAAAAGCAAAGTTTGTGGGGAATAATAGCCATTTTCTATACTTTTGAGGCATAAGCAATTAGGAAATAACACTTACTACCCAGGAACAAAAATTGTGTTACATAGTGTGATCAAGCATATTTAGGTAGTGTGAATAGGGTATAACATGCATATTTCACATTGCATAGATGAAAAGGATAATGTGTGAATTGGCTAAGGGATGTGGCGAAGACAAGATCTTAACTTCCAAGATCAATCAAGGGACAATCTGGCTTGCTTCCCTTACCAAGGTCTCGTGACCATGACGAAAGTCATCTTTATGAGGGGCGTCACCTTAGTGAGGGGCGGAAGTGCGAGTATGTAAATCCCGGTCACTCGAGTCAAGTGAGTTGTAAGGACACTTGTCAGTTTGGGATTGGTGTTCCACTGACTACAGGGGTGGGGCTTTGCATACTAAAGGGAACGCGCTACTGTGTACCGGGTTGGTCCTTGAAAACATAGGTGGGGTTATTGGGCTTGAGGGAGAGACACAGTGCAGTTTGTTTTGGTTTTTGGTTTCTTGTCACGGTGTTTTGAAATACAAATAACGGCTATCTTTTGTTTATCCCTTTCATGTTTGGGATATCTTCAAGAGGACTGAGAAACGACTGACCCTCCATTCTTTTTGTTATTTGTTCCAGCACCCCCTCCCTCACGCCATTCTTTCATTTTTTATCTTGTAACAAAAACAATAAACATATTTTGGTTACACGTAAATTGCTGTCTGGACATTCCATTAATACTCACACGCCTCACAGTAAGATACAAAATTGAAAGTAATGCCAAGGTGAGGAAACCTTTTTAGTGCCATAAAAATGAGTAACTTTCTAACATACAATGTTTTTTACCTACTTTTTAGACTGTAAAATTAAAAAAGAAACCTACAGATGAGTTTGATTACCCGTAAAAGTAAAACTTCAGGCTTGAGATCTTATTTTGCAAAGGGAATGAAACCTAAGTGTGCAGGAGATACAATGTTTACAATGTGTGCTGTGTCCTGCAAGAAAAGAAAAGACAGCCCCTTGCTGGCAGGATGAACTTATCGATGATTAAGCTTGTCACAATAACATTTTCTAGTATACGAAATTAATGAGATTTAAGAAAAAAAAATTAATTAGTCCAATAAGACATAAAAGTGTCTGAGCTTTCAAGGCCATGTCTTTTGAAAATCATTATGGCTGCCAAGTTTTATTTGCAAAAACATGGTAGGCCTTCTCATTGCTGTTACTCATAGAGCTCATTACCATGTAAGTTATCTTAACAAACACCCATTGCGGTAATAAGATGTAAAATTACGGGAGTGATACCTGTAAGACTTATTATAAAAAATGATGTTATTTCTAGCTGCTTATAATGTCTGCCCTATGTCATAGATTATTATTGAATTTGTGTTTTTTTTCTTTTTTACTTTTTTATATTAGGCCATTTCTTTTATCCACTAAAAAATGTTGTTTTATTCAGATTGACAGAGAGCGTAAAAAAGAAAGCAGCAGCTGTGAGCAAGAGTACAGAAACACAGAGAGCTTCTAGAGCAGTATAGAAGAAAGGAAAGAGAACGGTAATTTCAGAATAGGAATATATTTTGATAAAAAAAAATATATATATTTCACCTCTTATATCAAGTGGCTTATCCTTTATGTATAACTGTGGCAAAGTGCCCCGCCCCTGTGCGTATTTTTGTGTTATATGTTGCGTGTGGTGTGTTAATATTGGTGTATAGATATTGGTGCATGGGATATAAATGGGTCTGTGTAGCACGAGTGATTTAAAATGTATAGTTGTCTTTAGGCATGGGGATTGCACAATCACTGCAATCACGTGCAGATAAAGTATGTAATAATATGTGAGCACGGGGGAATGCACAAATTAGTTTACGTGCTGGGGTTTAAGTGAATAATTAATTAGTAATTGAATCCCAGCACAGCTGTATAAATAGTTGCACAATTCACTTACTCAGGGTTGTGTGTTTGTGAGTGGAGAACGAATGTGGAGAGGAGATTCAAATAATAAATAATTAAAAGATAACAAATGCTACTCATGCGAGAGGACTCGCACGATACTTGTTTAGTGTTTGTCCACCGTTTGTTTCGTCTGTCTGTTCGTTTGGCCATTGCGCTGTTTATTTTTAGTGTTTTGTTTTGTTTAAACCTTTTATTTTACAATAAACTCGCAGTGCTGTGTGTGTTTCTTCCGGGTCTGACGTCACTACTCAGGCCAGCTTGCCACAATAACATATAAACTACAATAGATAGGTGGTTAGATAGAAATTATTATATTTTTATCTTTAACTTTCTATTAGAGAAATAATGTATTGCGCACATTTTTACATACACTTTTTGGTGTATAATACATAAAGTGAGATACAATTAAGAATAAGGATATGGGTCCCAGAGTGGCTCATCCCGTTAAAGCGGGATTAGCCACAGCTTGGATGGTGCCAGTTGGCATCCAAGCTGTGCAGTTGCTGAACTTTGCTGGGGACTCCGAGGGGGGCCATCACATTGGCTCTGATGCTCCCAGGGTGGGGGATGGGAAACCGGCAGGGATTGCTTCTCCTCATTGCGCAACAGCGAACCCTACTGGGCAGACACCAAGCACATTCAGAGTGGATAAAAAGCAGGGCTGATCTCTGCTCTCTGGGATCGGTAGCCCGCCCACCTCTGCTCTGGATTGCTCGGCGTAAAAGCCATTCTGGTTTTAGGCTTGTGAGTTCGGAGGACGCTCACACTCCCTCAGAACATCTGTGCTGTGTGGAAACCCACTGCGGTGAGGAGAAAAAACATAACTGGATATTCCAAATTAGGAGAAAATAAATAGAAATAATAATTGGTCACTCTAAATTTAAAAAAAAAAAAGAATAAGGATATATTGTATTGTACTGAGTTATATTAAAAATATTTGAATTTATATTAAAAAAAGATAAAATACAGAGATTTAAAAACGTTCTAAAATATAGATATTATGGCTGTAAGTACCATAAGAGGTGAAGGAGACCCACTTCGGAAGATCACATGCCCAAGTAACACTCCATACTGGAGTTCTCTACCTGAGTGGTGGTAGGGCAGTCTTCAGCATGATGCTGTCATCACATGGGCTCATTTGGAACCTGTGCTTGACTATGTGCCATAAAGATACACTTTATATCCGATGGCCCTACATCTCAGTTTAGAAACAAAACATGCTTTTACCTCACTGCCACAGTGCCTTTCATGAAGGGATTACAATACATTATGTGGCGTTATAGTGAAGCGTCCCGTGGAAAAGGAGACCCTGATGGTGGTGGAGGAGCCCTTAAGAATTTGGCTGACAAAACTGTTGCCCACGAAACAGATATACAGATAACACTGATGAAGCAACTCTCACAGCATTCTTCAGTTAAGCTTTACAGGGAAACTGAAAAAGATATCGATGGGAGTGCTGAACTAGTACCCCCATCCCTTAAAACAATACCAGGAACCAGGAGGTTTCACCGGGTAAGACAGTTATTTTCAATCTATACAGGACACTGATATAATACATTTTGTTGAACTCAATTTAGAGTAGGTTTAATTTAAAATAAACTGGTTGAATACGGCTGTGTTCTTTTTCCGGGTGTTGTCACACAAGTATGGAAATATGAATAGCATTTTAAATAGATCTTCTTAAATTAATTCACATTGTTTGTTTTTTGCGTCCTATCATCTCATTAATCTATTTTGTGAATTTTTCAGGTGGTAGGTGAACATTATAAAGTGGATGCAATGAGCCGGGCTGGAGAAAACAGATTCTTCAATGCTAGCTTCAAATTCACTTGGGCCGGTTTTTCAAAATTTGTAATCTGGATAAAAGTGATCCCAATTTTGTAATCTATATTTTGTGATTGAGATTACTTTTATTTAGATCGTTTTGATCCAGTTTTTCAGAAAATGTCACTGCTGGATTACATTTTTCCAGATTACAAATAATTACGATTACAAAATCTGTTTTTTTTAAAGTAATATCGATCACAAATTCCGGATCACTGTTATCCAGACTACAAGTTTTGAAAAATCAGTCCCTGGTGACAAAATATGGTACCACAGGCAGGATATAAAGGATATTGTTCCAGAGCCTTCACCTGGGTTTATTCATTTTTCTACATCGAACTTTTACTGTTGCTTGTTATCACTTGAATCTAATATCATTGAACAATTCAATGATTATTGTTTACTGAGTTAATTAAAATAATGTTAAACTCATTACCATAATGCACCATCTCATTCTCCATAACATAAATATCATTACTGTAACAGGCTAGTGTTGTTAAAATAGGTGAAAATGTTATAGACTTTATGTGAAATTGCTAAGGAAAATCAATACTACCAATGATTTCCTCTACATCATATATATATATATATATATATATATATATATATATATATATATAGATAGATAGATAGATAGATAGATAGATAGATATACTTAATTAAACAAGTAAATAAAACAAAAGGTGACATCTAAAAGATCTTCAGTGTTACGGTAATGAGATTACATTGTTTAAAAAACTTACAGATTTGTTCAGAAATACATGAATAGTTATTAATATGTTAAACAAATAACTTGATGAAGATGATTGCATCACAAAATTGCCATAAAAGTACCAATTTCCAAGTTTAATTTGTTTCGGTAATGAGATATTTTTTGGGTTGGTTAGCTGAAGGCTATTAGAAAACGATTTTCTCTTCGATTATTTCCTTTAAAAAAACACTTTAAACACTTTTAACGAAAATAGTCCAGAAAATGTTCATAAAGAATCACATACATATTTAAAGAATAACTTTAAAGAAATAACGTTTTATTTGTCAGAGTTACTTATAGTTTATCTGGTGTGACACACCGGGGTAAGTCTGTCACTTGCAGGACCGTCTTCACTGTCTCCTTTGGTGTAAGACAGAATCACAGGACCACAGAAATGAAATAAAACAGTACGGTGCCTGTATATTTATTTACAGCAAACAAAACAAAACAAAACAAAACTAAACAATATCTAACTCAGTTTGGAGATCTGACTTCTCCCCCCCCTTTATCTATCTTATTCACTGGGTAGCTAAGCTACTTACCAGTTTTAAACTTGTTGCACCGGATTTCTTTTTTGTCTTTTCCTTAATTTCTCCTTTCTCCACACAGTCTAACCGCAACCACCATAAGCCTCCCCCAGCTCGACCCTGAACAAAGGAGATAATTTCCTTTTATTGTAAACCAGTCCAGCCACTTACAAAACTAACACATCTTAACCACCTGCAGCTGTGCTGGTTTACATTTCAATTAAACCCTTGTACCCCTGGTCCTTGTAGTTTCTTTGGTGGCTGCCATTTTTGTAGGCCCTATTAACTACAACTCCCGCATTGTCTCTTGGGAGATGTAGTCTTTCCCTGCTCAATCCGGCACTTTCCAGTGCCCCGGTCCTGTATACCATAATATGCTAGGACCCACATATTTACCATTCGTGACCAGCCCACGTCTATGGTCACACTGGTTAGTGCCAGATATCTGAATAGAGCCATATTACTGAACTGTCCGTGTCTCGGTTGTTGTTGATAGATGTTATCTGAGCTCCAGTCAAGCTGACAGGCTGTGATTGGCTGATTTGGCAGGTGCGGTTACAAGATTGATTGTTTTCATCGGTGCACAGTATTGATTGGTGGATTATAAAACAAATTTGGACCAATTGTATCTTTGTTTAGTATTTGCTGTCTGTGACAGAGAGAGAAGAAATCTGAGTTGCAAATCTCCCTCCCGACCAGAAATGGCGCTGTGTAAGGTTGGTGGTATGCTTTCCCATAGATGAGATGACTTGGTAGGTGGCAACCGGAAGTCGGCCATTTTGGAGGAAGCGCGTATCTGCGAGTTTGGTAAACAAATCCATTGTGATCAGCTGCAGGGCAGGCAGCGATTGGATAGGCCGTGGTGCTGGGCTGATCACAGGGCAGAGTTTGGCAGTACAAAGGGGATGCAGCTATGCGAGTACAGCGCCTTATGCTGGAGTTACTAATGCATCGGAGAGCTGTGTTTTGTTTTTGTTTGTGTTTGCAGAGGAAGAGTAAATGGGAGTTACAGCCACAGGCCAGTACACACCCCTGAGCACTACCCTCACAACACCGCACAGACCAGCACCACCATCCTGGGTTTTGAAGTGCACAGTTTTGTGCACTGAGATTATAACGTGTGTTTTTTTATATTCTGTTTGGGACTGTAAACCTGCCATGTACCCCCGATACCATCATTGGTAGAGGGGCGGCTTTATGATTTATATTTAAATAAACATAGACGTTTTTGACTATCAAGTGCTGTCTGGACATTTCTGTCTGCCAAGTAATGTCTGGACATATCACCCACAACACTCACCACCTGACATTGTCCAATTGATGGAAACTGAGCTTTCAATACAGTAAGTCAGATTGAAAAAGCCAGCACTTGCGTGGATTGATTTTAAGTTTGATTCACAGTTGATGCTGTGTTTTACCTATCTTTACCTTGCATATAATGATTCCAAACATGTTCTTCCAATATATGCATTCAAC
The DNA here is from genome assembly GCF_902713425.1 of Acipenser ruthenus. Classification (NCBI taxonomy): domain Eukaryota; kingdom Metazoa; phylum Chordata; class Actinopteri; order Acipenseriformes; family Acipenseridae; genus Acipenser; species Acipenser ruthenus. The sequence continues at coordinate 41,541,554 of NC_081193.1, read as the reverse complement.
AGAAGTAATAGTGTGAGGAAGTTACTATTTACAGCACTTTTCAGCAAATGTCCTTGTAAATACATTTCTAATTAACTGAAAACCATAATGCAACTTCCTTTATAGGAAGAAACAGAGTCTCCACATCTGCAGTGTTACGACACCTCCCCCGCTGCAGACTGATTGGCAACCTTTCAGTTTATAATCACCCAGCAAGCTGCTGGCTAGCCAGTTCAGAGGAAGCAACACATACAGTTTCCCATTCCATGGTCAGTGCACAGTTATGGCACCTAACATTTATTTTTCTGATTGGTAGACACTTAGTTTACAAGTGCACAGCAGGACAGAGATTGGCTTTTTGATAACTGCAGATTAATGTCCTTATCTGTGTGATACATGATCATTTATACATTATGCGCAACAGGGACAAAGAGAGTTTGTTTGGATGTTTCCAGAGCTCTACTAAAAGAATTGTCTCCTTGAAATTATTTTTTTGTATACCCTCCAGGTGTTGAATCTGTGAAATTCTATTTAGTCATAGCAATTTTTCTCTTGATCCACCTGAAGGAAAAGTACTGTTTTAAAACAGTGATTTGCTGCAAAAATGGTAGCCTTTGACAAGTTGTGACCAGAACACAGTTGACTTCAATAGATATTGCATTTATTTCTGAACATGAAGGCAGTAACATTCATGTATGTTTGGCAGAGGCTCCTCCCCTCTGGCTCTGGAGACAACAGCGGTCCCTCCCCCTTTGCTTGCCTCCGGGAGAAGCCACCCCTCCTCTTCCTCCTCTTTCGGGCAGGTAGCACCTCTTCCAGGTCTGCCACACACTACTTTCCAAATTTTCACATGTATTATTCCAACAACGGTCCAATTCTAATAAGCGTTACCATTAAAAAAAAATATATATATATATATATAACACCAGCACGGTACTTGTTTTGGTTCATCCCGTGTTTGTTTGTCTATCTATTTGTTTTGGCCCTTGTGCCCTTTTGTTTGTTTCACCGTCCGTTTATTCTTTAATAAATACCGAGCGCAGCCATTGCGACTCAGCTGACAATAGTAACCAGCAAAGGACAATAAACAAAAGAAAATGTCCAAACAAAGGAGAAACGCTAACTGAAAGGTGGAGAGACCAAACAAATAAACATCAAAGTAAATTTATCCAGGCTCTGGGTGGCTGTTCTCGCCTTTCTGGCCGGTCTGGTGTCTGGCCTCCTGGTTATTTGTCTCCTTTCTAGAGCAGTTAGTTCAGGTCTGCCGAAAAATCACAGTTAGCATTTGTTTTACACAAAAAATCCCTCAGCACCTCTCCCATACTTGTTGTTTCAAAGACTAGCCTCGACTGCTACAGCACGGACCCCTTTATGTGCCGCGGAATGCCTCCATAATCAGCGGAACACCAATCAGCGATCAGCGTTTTAATCGCCTCACAATTCTGGGACTTTCCAGCACATTCTGTGTTGTTGCCCTCAACAAAGGTGGCGACCATCCTTTTGGGACTTCCGCCCCAAAAGCGGAAGTGCCGCGTCACACAATCTCTGTTGGGGCCTTCTAGGCTGGCTCACAGCCCCCTGGTGGCTGGGAAGGTGGATTACAGCACAGGATCGCTTTACCTCGTCACACAGTCCTTTAGAGGTTTTTTTAACACTTTGTCTTTTATTGTTCAAGTTTGTGAACTCAGTATCTTCACCGCTGTTGGCCAAATTATTCTTTTTAGAAGCCTCGTGAACAGACTCAACTCTCGGCTTGCTGGTTTCTTCCAACACCAGGGTTATCTCAGGCTGCTTCGGCTCTCCCTCCTGTTCTCCTTGATCATCTGCAGCCTTTCCTCCACTATTTTCTTCCTGCTGTTTCTGCTTTGCCTCAGACTCAGCCTCTCTCACCGGAAAATTTCTCCTTTGGTGCCCCTGAGCACCACACTTGAAGCAGTGCATTGTATCTGAACTTGCAAATACAACGCAGCTGCTTCCTTCAACATTAAAAGTCCAGGCTACCTCAATGCCAACGTTTGGATTGTTTAACAAAACGTAATGTCTTCTAAATGATAAAATGTGTTTATATGTGGGATCTTTGCAACCTAAAGTTTTATGGGAGACATTAATTTGCCATATCTATTTAATTCCCTTACTAGCACTTCATTACTCAGGAAAGACGGTACATTAGATAATATAACTTTTGTAACAGGTGTTACTAGACCTCCTCAAAACAAACCCTTCCTGCACTAATTTGTCTGCATCCCGAGTGTCTTTAACTCTAGAACCGCAAGGATTTCGGACTACATACAACCGCCGCACCCATTTTAAAATGGCTTTGATATGAAAATGAAAAACAAACAATCGGATAAAACTTGATATTTTTATTTATGAACATCATACATAACATTTTCAGAGCAGAAACACCGTATTTACATTGAAAATTTAACTTTTTTCTTATTTTTTTCAAAAAGAGCACATATACATAAACATGAAAATCTGTAATAAAATAAACTTTACACAATAAACTTCTGTGTAAACAGGTGTAGAAAGCTGAACGCACATAGAAAATTATAAAACATAAATAACTAGTTATAAAAATAGCATAAAACAAAAATATAACATGACTTATGCAACGTGAAAGTGCTTTGAGTTCAACAGAGTTCAAAGGCTCTGTCTGTCTGTTCAGAGTTCTATTACAGCTTTCTAAGTACAATCTATGCAGAAAACACGCTTTTCAACTGTACCAGTGCATTTGCTATAGACTTGCCTTTTCACAACAGGCACAGACATCAAAAGTTCTGTTTTTATTGCATTTAGCAACCTGGCATTGTCTTTTATTCCATGTGCCAGTGGGCGCAGCGCTGGCTGAAGGTTGAGGGGCATTTACCAGCCGGCTTTCGTGTCCCTTATCAAAATGTTTCTGCCGTAGCTCCAGGGCTAGCTGCAAAATGATGTCCCTCCGAGTGATTGTGTTGCCGGTGCACTCCTTGTACAAAACCAAAGCGTTGATGGATGCCAGGTCCAAAACATTATAAAAAACAGCCACAGGCCATCTGCGAGTACCACCTTTGACAGAATCCAGACGTTCCATTTGATCCAGTATATCCACACCGTACTTCGTTGTGTTGTAAAATGCAACAATATCTGGCTTTCGTTTAGCATCAGTCCTGATGGTCACTGATCTGTGCAGAGCTTAGAATACGCACATTTTTAAAAATGTTTTGCACCGTCACACTCTTGGTGGCACAGTCGTTCTGCCTGAAGTATATAGTATAAATAATAATAATAATAATAATATATGATGTGTAGAATGACTGTCATCAGTGTTTCAAGCACTCAACGGGATTATAATATGTTATTTCACAATGACGTTGATTTTATTACAAAGCCCAGACTAAATTGTCGGCTGTATTGAATTGATTTCAATATGCCGCATAAACTGCAGGTCTTGCAGTTGAAGAAGCAAGTGCTTCTAAATTATTCATTTTTACAATTTTTAGCTGAAACACTGTATGGGTATTTAATTAAAATATTTAGTAACACTTAAGAACGGACATGCACAAGATATTCACATATGCAGAGTTATTTAAATTTTAATTGCAAAAGCCGCTCAAAAAGCAGCTATTGCAGTGCTAGTGTTAAAGAATATTACTAATTATTTATTCATTAGGATTGCAGATATTATTCGATCACTTCCCACCACCTTGCTAACAGCGAGCAGACAATCTTCTACCTACACCTCACTGTCCGGGACGCAGCAACAACCATGCCGACGAGTCATTCCTGCTGTTCCCCCTGAATGGGACCCCTTCGCTGGGGCTCGGCTCACACGTGGTCAGCACAACTCCTTGCTCCTACCCCACAACTCCTCACAGGCTCCTCCCGCAGTCCCACAATCCTCCACGAGAGAGAGAGAGAGAGAGAGAGAGAGAGAGAGAGAGAGAGAGAGAGAGAGAGAGAGAGAGAGAGAGAGAGAGAGAGAGAGAAGAAAACTGTTTGTTTAATTACTGGTAAATGGATTAGCCGTCTGGTTATAGTTAAGACTTTGATAAAAGTTTAGTTAGATCTCCTAGGAGGAGTTAAACTTTTGTTTTGTTTATAAATAAATAAATACACAGGCACTGTCCTGTTTTCACTTCAAGCATTTGTTGTAGTACTTTATTTCTCACAAGAAGACAGCGTTGGTGAGGGCTGCCACTTTAAAACATTATAGACAAGCGGCAACTTCATTACTATATATATATCACATACACAGTAACAATGCTTCTAATAAGAAATGTACATGGGAAGTTTTTTTTTTTATTATACCAATGAAATTCCATCTAGTAATGAATGTGTCTGCAAAAAAAATGACTTTGTGATCTATCTACCCCCAATAAACTGCAAGTGTATTTCAAGCGTCGGTTTCGGACAAACAGTACGACTTAATTAAATGTAAAACAATGTTTTGTTCGTGATTCCCCTTGAGACTGAATCGTAAAGCTGAGTAAGGACTGGTGTGTATCTAAATTGTGTTGATCAAGCCTCTTTGATTTGTTGTTGCTACTTTCTTTTTCTTCTTTACCAGTGGTATCAGAACTGTTGTTCTGTATCCTGTGTCTAGGGAGATATGTTTGTACCCAGTTTTAATTCAGGGAAAACTGGAGTATAAGGGCATTCATTTTACCTGCCCCAGGGTTATATAGGCAATGGCTGAGGTGGGATTACAAACCAGCTTGATCCACAGAGGCCACTCTTCCTCACAATTGATTACTTTACAGAGCAACCATAATCACCAAACACTAGGGAGTTACCGCTATTTCTGCTGGGTAAAAGACTCACACATGGTGCAGAAATAAATACAAGCACAGCATTGCTAATAATATCCAATTACCAATAAGTTCTAAATTTGTAAAACACTATTTACCAAACCTGTGACTTTAATTAATTCAAGCAATACTGTTTTCAAAACTGTGATATCATTCTTACGTCTGGTTCCCAAGCAACGAGTTGGACAAATTATTGTGTTAACTTACTAAAAGCGAGAGAAAAATACAGGGGGAGAGAAATCTTTCTTGAATTTAACTTCATGTACTGAATAATCCAATTTTTTTTTTTAGAATATAACACGCACTTTGTGTATTGTGCACACCCAGTGCATGACTGAGCATTAATTTAACATCTCTTGTATAACGCTTGTCCCTTGTAATTCAAGCTCCTCTGGTATGCTTAAAGCAGAGGTGTAAAGCAAAGAATGTAAATAAAGTCTGGGTATTGTGTGTTTTGGTGGTGGTTGGCAGGGACGGGGTTAATTCCTCTCCCTGCCAAAAAAATTTGAGAATGTGGCTGTTCCCAAATGAAGTAATTGGTGTTGATTGGGAACAGCCACAAACTATAAAAGAGAGCTTCCAGCTCCATTATGAAAAGATCACTAGGAAGCTGGTTTATGTAGAGAAGTGCTGTTTAAAACAAACAAAGAAAGGTATTGTGTAAAGTGTTTGTTAGAGTGTGTGTTGACAGGTAAACGGCTTAGCCGTCCTGTGTGTTAGTCAGGGACCTGTTAAGTGAAGGTAGGCTCTACATTTGAGCTAGGTTTTTGTTTTGTTTGTTTTGTTTGGTTTGTGTTAATTAAAAGTGCACAGAAGCTCTCAAAAACCTTTAAATCCTGTGTCTGGCTCTATGTTTTAAAGGGCAAACAAGCCGACGACAGAGAGGCTACGTTACAATATATATAACAATATAAAGGCCTGGTCACAGAAGCAACTTTTGTTGACGGGCACAAGACAGAGACTTTTGTTGCCCACGTATTGCCATTTAAATACTGTGGCCACATGAGAGACAAGGCCGCTGTCAACAAGTTGCCAACATTCTGGCAACAAAATAATGTAAACCAATCATTATTATTATTATTTATTTATTTTTGTCACGCTTATAAAACTTACCATGTCAAAGCAAAGAAAGTCTGTTGCCACTGCTGTAATACTGGCTTATACATTAAATCAAAGACTGAGTTATTGACACAGTATATAAAACCGTAATTTGAATTAATACCATGGCGATACAATATCTAATTGGTCTACCTATATTTAAAAGAAGAAATCAAATTAAGATTTTATTTACCAGAAAACGGCTTGACTAATTCCTGGCATAACCCTTGATGGGCAGCCTCTCTTTTGAAATAGTCCTTGTGCTCTGGATGCCATTTTTTTCAGCAAAATTAAGCAACTGATCTTATTTCTAAATCGTGTGTCCACATCACCATATTTTTTCCATGTGAAACTACTATCCCATATGATTGGCTAATATTGTGTTTGATGCCGTTGTATCGTCAGCAAAACAGAAGTGTCCTAAATTGGGCAACACGTTGCTGGCTTGTCAGATGTTGGCAGTATGTTGACCAGCATGGGCACACAAGGCAATACACGGGCAACACAAGTCTCCCTTGCAGCTTGTTTTACCAGGCTTTAATAGTAATAACAGTAGGACCACGGGTCACATAAAGGGGCATTCAGAACAGAGAATTGGGTGAGGGTCTGGAACCAACTCCCCAGTAATATTGTTGAAGGTGACACCCTGGGATCCTTCAAGAAGCTGCTTGATGAGATTCTGGGCTCAATAAACTACTAACAACCAAACGAGTAAGATGGGCCGAATGGCCTCCTCTCGTTTGTAAACTTTCTTATGTTCTTATGTATAGGAATAAAAAATGAAAAACAAAGAAATAGCTCATCCCTTTAATGTAAATATGCTGAAATCAGGGACTCTTCTTCTCAGAAACAAGGCAAATTAACTGGTATGCCAGTGCACTGACCCACTCATCATTGTTACTGATATAGAATCCCTGTTTATTAAATAATGATGCAGTGTGGCGAGATGATGGTTTTCTGACTGCAGGAAGAACAAGCTTAATAAGTGAGTCAGTATGAGCCAGCCTTGACATTCAAAGGGCTTTTAAACAATGTCACACAGCTCACAAAGGCTGGCTAACAGGAAGGGAGATGACAAGATGAAGAAAGCTTTGAATAATGTTGGAACATCTTGGTGGATTTATTGAACAGTAAATATATGTCAATACCTGGGAGAAATAGGTGAAAAGGGGAAAGAAATAATAACATATTAAAAGCACCCAATTATTTTCAAGAAGACAATATTTTGTATTAGTTATTGGACTACTAAATTATAGGAACCACAATATAAACTGTGCTCAGGGTTTATTATTTTCTATTATGGTATCCTAAAAAAAAAAGAAATACAGACATATACAGATGCTTTACAAAGAATGTGTAAGTTGTCTCAAGGCTTTTTTTTTTAGGGTAGCTGCCTGGTGACTTTACAAATTCTAAGCCTTCTAAGTCAACCTAATTGTTCTAATGTTAAATACATATTTAAGCCCTCAATATAAAACTATGTTATTCATATTTAACCCTAAGCGATCTTCTCACCCAATCAGGTTCAGTGTAGAGCAGTCATTAACCTATGGTAGATGGTATCTAAAGTTAATGGGGCTTTTGAATCTTGAAATTCACTGTAATTGCAGCTTAATTTCAAAAAGCATACAGCATCCTAAAACATATTTATAAAAATACATTAACATTTGGCATGCATAAGACTATTTTTGGGTCCATTCAAGAATAACATATTTACATTACTCGCAAGAAAACATTTTCAAAAGGTAGGCAAATGTTAAGAATAGTTATCCAAACATGTTTCAAATCTCTAAAAGCCAATATAGTCCTTGCTGATTTAATTACTATGAAGTTATGTAAGGCAGCACAATGCATTGACATAAATTGGAATATATATGGTTAGATATTGGAGATTGAATAAAATAATAAG